>NC_073694.1:141202147-141503275 GCF_029784165.1 Wyeomyia smithii | reverse complement strand
TTCTACGGCATAAAAACCAAAGATTTCGAATAGAAAATGTTGAAAAAGTTGAAAGGTTGGTTAGAAGATACGACCTAAAGTATAACGCAAAATTACGACGAGAATCACGTCATATGCAAATAGCAATCAGCAATGGCGAAATTTAGGCAAACTTACCGGGTACCAGGATTACGACACACAAATGGCGCTCTTTAGCGTCCCAAAATCATTTGATTGTGAAGTAGTTTAAAGTTTCCTGTCACTTGCACTCTGTTGTACTCTAACTTTTATTCGTAGTGTTTATTCTTCGATTGCGGCCAGTACAACTGTGGAAAACGACGAACAAGTGTATCGGTTTTCTCTTCCATTTCGTTGTCTACGAGGCTTCTTCTTCCCGACAAGTTGCTTCCAAAGCCTGGTGTGCTATCCCACAGAAAACGGGAAACCACTTTAATCGACCATTTTTGATCTGGCTGAAGCTTTGCACCCACCGATATTCTTATGGGCTGAAGGTCCCCAACTGGCAAACAAAGAATCCTGAGTCACAATTCTCAAGATACCTACACTCAAAATATTTTTCACGTTATACTTACCGGAAAAGTTACGTGAATATTTTGCACTGTCATTTTCACGTAGATTTTATGTGATTGTCATTTGAGTTCATCATGACCTGGTGAGATGAGTCATCCTTTGAATCTTATTCAGAAGACATATGCATTCCATGTGAGTTTCACGTAGAATTCATCTATTGGTAAAGTGAAAAGCATTTGAGTATCTGATAGCTATCACGTTTCATGAAAAATAAAATTTTCAATTATTTCTTCAATGTTTAAGAGGCAGGAAATGGTTTTCATAAAATATCGAAACAAGCAACAAGCGCAGTTAATCTATAGGGTATATTCGTCAATTCGTATATGAATAAAACGACATAAAACTGATAAATCTTACGACATTCGCCGACGAAAGCTGTTGTGTTCAGGTAGCTCTTTCACCTCTGAACTGAAGCTGTGTGAACCCATAAGCTCAAGATTCGATATTATTAGGATATTTCGAAAATTCACTTATTGGCAAGCCATCGAGAAATTTTATTTTATATTCTGACACTGAATCAGACAACAGCTTTGCCATTTTAATTCCTGGATATTTTCACACAGAGAATTCACGCGATACGTTCTGCTTGACGTTGTCAATTTCACGTAGATGGTACGTGATAAACCATAATATTCATATGCTTTTCACGTAGATTTTATGTTTGTCACATAGATCATGCGAAATGACAGAAAATGAACAGGTATAGGAACTTTCACGTAACAATAACGTGAATAATATTTTGAGTGTATAATTCGGTGACGGAAGCGTTTCTGCGATACGGAAAGAATCTGTTCGAATCGAATGTGAAAAACCTTCTCAATAATTCATCAAGTATACTTTAGGTTAGAAAAATCTTTCGGATTCGCAAACATGCATTTGTAAACGATCCATTTTTTCCTGAAAATAGGATATATGATTTAGAAAAAAATACTACTGCGATTCTACACATTGCAATTTTAAAATTAATCGTAAAATTTTGATGTTGAGGAGTTTTATAAAACATAAAATATTATTTTTAACTTTATATAGGTGATAAATGCGACCTATTTGAAGCAAACCTTTCGAGTCTTTGCGAACAATTAACACAAGTGGATTGCAATATGTTTTACAATATAGGGGAATTAAGACAAGGATATGACTCATTTGCGGTTCTTCTAGACATTTTTATGCGCTGATTTATCCACGGAAAGCAGTGGGGAACATTCGACAACTTTTGTCTGCAGAACAACAGTATATACTGCTCGGTAAAAGATAGCCCGGATTTGCGTTTCTGAGAAGACGATGGATCTGCTTAAGGAATTATAGATTTCAACTAAGGTATCTCTTTCTCAAACTCTTTCTCAAAGTGTTCTCCATTTTTATCTAATCCTGTAATTTGTTAATTCAGCTCTGAAAGTATAAAAAGAAACATATCTGGAAGTGATATTGACTAAACACTCTGAACATGCTAACCGGATTATAAATTTCTACAGTTTAACACTAACGAGGACAAACTACACAGTGCAAGATTTTTTTTGCAGTATTATAGCGTCTTCGATAAAGTTAATTCACTACTCCGTGAACAATCGTCTATGAACCTTAAATACTTATCTACTATTCTATTTAAACTGTCCACGAGGGCCCATGAAGTACAACGTGCAGTCGTTAAACATGTATAGCTCAATTTCTTATTTTGAAACATCGGCAGCTTACAACAAACAACTTTGATGATAAAACCACATTTATGAATGGACTCCCGACAGAAATGGCTTACGAACAACTTTGCGAATAATGACGCATGTCAATAATACATTTCAAATCAATCAACTTTATCGAAGACGCGATGATTCTGTCTCATAGTTGAAGCAAGATTTTTATGTTTTGACCAGTGCTGGCCAACAACGAGACCCCCTTCCCGCAAAAAGGGGAGGATTATGTAAAGTCAACTTGTCATTGTATCTTTGAGTTTCGCTTACACTCTTAATATTTCATTACACAGATTTAAAATAAGTTAATCTATTGTCGAGATGAACCTATTTTAGTATTGTAGGGGAATTGGGGCAAAATTGACATGTTGCTGACAATTCACGTGGATCAGACACCTACCAGTCGATTTCTGAGACTTTTTTACTCAATATAAGATATAATTCGGCTACTACTTTTAGATATCATCGCATTACTATTAATGCTCTAAATACTCGATATTATTTTGCTTTGTGAATTATACTAAAACCATGCCAAAATCGATTTCGTAGAATCACCGTTTTGAGCTCAGTTTTTGTCCGATGAAAGGTCTGTTTTTTGTTAAAGATGGGTAAGAATATTCGAGGTCTATTTCGACTGTTACGATTTCAAATTTATAGTGTTTCGGCTTGCAGTCTTTTCTTAAAAAATCAAAACAGAAGTTTGTCTACTGTCCTACGTTTCGGCTGAGTGTATTTAGCCTTCTTCCGGGAATTACTGTATAAAACATTTTAACAATTTAGTGTGAGGAGTGTATAGGCGTTGCGTGTACTTACTAGGTTTCTGTCGTCATTAACTGTAATATTTCTACGTGTAAGCGTCCTGTTATGTACATCAAAGGTGTTTGATTGTTCTATGTGCTTTTAAAATAAACCTTTTTGTGTGATTTTTAAACTTCACTATACTTTACTGCCGATGACACTCGTCGATACAGTGGGAGATGAGTGCTGTTTTCTCTCTGAGAGAACGTATTGTGGGATCGGTGTATGGAAGTCCTGAGACTCTCCAACCACCAGAGCAACATAAACAAACTCGTTCAGCTGTTGAACTCAGGACTTCCATACACCGATCCCGCAATACGTTCTCTCAGAGAGAAAACAGCACTCATCTCCCACTATATCGACGAGCGTCATCGGTTTAACCTTACCGAAACCAATATATTAGACTTCACTCACAGGAAATCATCTCTGAGCTTGCTCGAGATGGTATGGATCTACAACGACACATCCACAGTCAACAAACGCACTGACGTAGACGGACTAAATGCTACATTCGCTGGCATCTTGCATGCAATAGACAAACACAGAAACAAACAGCAACAGATAGTAAACAGCATAAACTAGATTACAGTAATACCCACAAGAGTAGTGACAACACGCCGAAGCAGTAAAGTATAGTGAAGTTTAAAAATCATACGAAACAGTTTATTTTACAAGCACATAGAACAATCAAACACCTTTGATGTACATAACAGGACGCTTACACGTAAAAATATTACAGTTAATGACGACAGACAGAAACCTAGTAAGTACACGCAACGCCTATACACTCCTCACACTAAATTGTTAGAATGTTTTATACAGTAATTCCCGGAAGAAGGCTAAATACACTCAGCCGAAACATAGGACAGTAGACAAACTTCTGTTTTGATTTTTTAAGAAAAGACTGCAAGCCGAAACACCATGAGTTTGATGGGTAAGAAGATGCTAATATGTTGACAAACTATTAAAATTTTTATATTTTGCTTCAAAACAAAATGGCGTCGAAAAAACACCAAAATTTTTCGATTTCTCGAAGATTCAAAATGGCGCCATTGTGGCCCCTTAAGGTGAAATCGGTTCAAACTCGGGGAAATTTATTTTTGCTTCAAACTACTTAAAAAACCATACATAGAAGCCAAGGCAGAAGAAACAGTAAATTTTTGTTGCACTGTGCTATTCGACTTGTCTGACGACCCGGTTAGAATAAATTCATATACAGGCCGAGGTCGATTTTGGCAACACGTCCAAATTTAAATTTTTTATGAAACGTGCCAAAATCGAACGAGGTCTTCATATCTCGACGAACACAAAAAATTTCCCCAGAATGCCTCACATTGGAATCGTGGACGCCCTCAACAAGGAATTTTGAAAATAGAATCATCAAGACCTGTCCATGCGACCAAGATTCTTGAATGAGAATCGAGGGTTGAGAATCCGTTGGATTCGAAAACTTGCGCTTTAACGGGTTATATACCTTTTTGCTCGAGAAAGAAGAGCAAAGTTTGGAATTTTTTTAAAGCGTGTAACAACTTTTCTTTTGCATACAAGTAATAATTTTCTGAAAGTTCAGTTATTCAACAACTCGACTTTACCCGTTTGTAAACCACGTTTGTTCATAAGAAATACCAATTATTTGGTGAGTAATGGCCGAAGCGCTTTTTTTGCAGAGATTTGCGGTATTTACGATAGCGACGCAGCAGATCAACTGAAATCAAAAACCTTAAATTTTTTAAATTTAATTTTAATTGGTTTAGAAGTGTTCTGGGTTTCTGAACGATCGTTTTCATGAGTATTTTTTTTTCCAGTGAAAACGGGAACGTTTTTTCCGAAAAAACATGAATTCAGCGATGGAATTTGCTTTAAATCAATCATTTAATGACCGGAGAAATTCAATAACGAACATTAAAATAAAAGATGAAGAAAACCGGTTCAGTAGTTTCGCCGCAAACGTAAAAAAAAGGCAAAGTTATTTTTTGAGAAACAGCATTCCGAGATAAACGCGTATAAAGTTTCAAGGTTAGCTTATGCGGCCGTGGCGAGGCGCGCTACAAATCACTCTAACTTTCTAACTTCTACGCATATTTGTCCTATGTTCCAAATCATGCAATCGAGAAAAACGATGTTAAAGTTTTACAATACTTTTACGCATTGCGTCAATGCGACAAATGCAATGATGGGTTTTAATCAGTTTTACCTTGCAATAGACTGTTTTCAATAAATCTAGTTGAAGGTTTTTAGATTTAACACTCTTTTCCATAAAAATACCCACTGGGACTGTCTCCTAGATGGTCTCGAAGTACGATGCTGGCCTAACAAGCCAGTCGTCGTAGGTTCGAGTCTCAGCTCGGAAGAGACTATTAGTGTCAGTAGGATCGTAGCGCTAGCCCCGTAATTGTCCTGTACACTAAACAGTCGGCTGCGAAGTCTGTGTATAAAACAAACAGAAGGTCAAGTTCCGAATCGGAATGTAGCACCAAGGCTTTGCTTTGCTTTACCCACTGGGACAATAATGCCGAAAAATTTGCCTTCCAATTGGTGATTTCTACGCATATCAGTCCCACCACGTGCATTCGATGTTTCCCAAGACAAAGTTTGTACTGGGATACAAGGCTGTTTAATCTTTCACGAAAATGATCACGCTAATCTTGTTGTCTTTATACGCAAGTGATGATAGTCGTGATGAAAGTTAGGTTAATTAAATAAGTATC
The DNA here is from genome assembly GCF_029784165.1 of Wyeomyia smithii. Lineage (NCBI taxonomy): Eukaryota > Metazoa > Arthropoda > Insecta > Diptera > Culicidae > Wyeomyia > Wyeomyia smithii. Next base: position 141,497,514 of record NC_073694.1, on the reverse strand, counting down.
AGATGACTTACCATTACAAAGTGGAATTGGTTTTTTTAGATAGCTCATTTTTATCATATTTGAACGTTGTTGGGCTTTCACCATTTTATTTTGTTTTTCTTGTTATATGCTGGAAAAGGAAAAGCATTCAGGTTACAAACCAGCAAACAAGCTTTAGGTATCCTTAACAAAGATATGAATGTACCGTATTTAAGTAATCAAGCAAAGGGATTTTCGGTACCGAATTTCTGAAACCCGTAATGTAGCCAAACGTTGTTAGGAAAAGCGCTTAGTGCTCTGTAGCACTTCTCAAGTTGTAAATATGGGAATTAGTGGTTAGTGGGATGAATTAGAATAAAAAAATCTAGTGGGACAAATATGTATAGAAAATCATCAATAGGACAAACCGACTTGGTATGGTTTTTCAATACTTTCGGAACAAACAATGTTATTTTTAAAAGTTTTTCAAAAGTTTACATGAAAATAGACCAAAAACCAAAAGTAACATGGGACAACTATGCGTAGAACGGCAGTATAACCCCTTCAAGAATTTTCAGAATTGGAAACGGTCGGACGAACACATTAGTTTCGCCTAGTTTCTCTAGGGCTTTCCACTTTGGAATCGAAAGCGTCCTCGATGAGGAATCCTTAGGACTGCCCCCTCTATGGGACTGAGATTCTTGAATGAGAATCGTGTTATGAGAATTTTTCGAGTGTTCAAACAGAATCTTATAAATATTGTTACATAAAACTACTTCCACAGGCCATTTGGTGATATGCCCTCGAAATAGTCCTCCTGAAACACAATATAGGCCATTTCTGGAATGTTTGTAATGGATGATGTCCAGAGAACGGTAAACGACCCCAGACGTCATTAAATCTTAGTAAATGGACGAACAATCACAAGCATTCACCAGCTCTTAGTGTTCTATGAATTTGAACTTTTAGGAATTCACTTTTTCGATGTTATGCCGTTCACCATAATTTAGTGAACATCAGAGATGAGCAATTTTCGCTGAAACTAGGCCACTAGGTGCACAAGGTCCTTCAAATTTGATATAAATGCACATAGTTATTAGAAATCGAGAAAAAATGATAGTGCCATTTTTGTTTGATCGAATTTGTTGACCCCTTGGTCACCAAGGGGCGGAACAGTTTTCAGAAAAGTTGAAATTTTGGCAATTCTTGATGTATTATTTGAGCTGTATCTCTAAAATTCGTTATGTAAAGTACTACAAGTAGCACCATTCTGTAAAAAGGAATGATAGAGCTTCATTTGAAGTGATCAGAATTCAGGCCGCCATCTTGAATTTGGCCGCCATCTTGGATTATATCAGAAAAATGCAATTTTGGCCGTGTTCGCAACTACCGATTTTCGATCTGAGACCAGCATTGGAAAGCTGAGAAAAAATGCTATAAGATGCAAGAAAAGTGGATGTTTGTTTGTTTGTTGTTAGTATCAAACATGTTAGTGTTGTATTCATTATTTTTACTAAACTCAAAAAAACAGTAGTGGCGTATTAGTTGTAGCACCAATCGATTATGATATGGTCGGCGTTGGTCCAGAGCGAACCAAGCGCCAAAAACTTTATTACGAGTAATCGGCGATCAAAGTTTAACCACCCACCCAGTATGTTTCCTGCAAGCTGCTGCAGAGAAATTTTGTTATAATATCATTACGAACTGTTCAGATGATTTCATTTTTTCATGAAAGATAAATTATCAATTTTAACATCCACTGGTGTTAAAAACTCAATTTTCAAAAAACTGGCGCTTCGTTCGGTCTGGTTGCACGCCGACCATATATGGAGCTAGTAGGGTTATAACATGTGCATCCACTTGGTCTCAGTAGACAGGTTACTACGTTGATCGCGCGGTATACGTTGAATATTCTTATACTCAGCTTGGAAAATAGGTTCAATTGATGGGTTAACACTGATGCTCACCAAAATCGGTAGTTGCGAACACGGTCAAAATTGCATTTTTCTGATATAATCCAAGATGGCGGCCTAAATTCTGATCACTTCAAATGAAAGCTCTATCATTCCTCTTTACAGAATGGTGCTATTTGTAGTACTTTACATAACGAATTTTACGAGATACAGCTCAAATAATACATCAAGAATTGCAAAAATTTCAACTTTTCTGAAAACTGTTCCGCCCCTTGGTGACCAAGGGGTCAACAAATTCGATCAAACAAAAATGGCACTATCATTTTTTCTCGATTTCTAATAACTATGTGCATTTATATCAAATTTGAAAGACCTTGTGCACCTAGTGGCCTAGTTTCAGCGAGAATTGCTCAGATGAAATAAAATAAAAAGAACTTATAACCTATAACCGTTGGAAAAATGTTCTATTCATGTTGAGTAATTTCTGGTATTTACGGTAGCCATATCCATGAGATAAACTCTTAATCAGCATCAACAGCAGCATTGCAGTTTTTCTATCCCATCCATTCCATTCCATAGCATATTACAAAATTCTCCAACATCTTGTCCATCCAATAACATATTATTAGTTGTTGTTGTCCATCATTTGTTTTTGCTTTTACTATCGCTTCAATGCACATAAACGTACTGACATCAATATTAAAGCTGTGGAAAATGTTATTTGTTCAATTTAAACTGCAGAACACTCAATCCTAGCCGGATTTAGAGAGGGCAAGGGGACCATAGCCCCCGGGCCCCCACACTTTAGAGGACCCCAAAAAAATTACTTTTCAAGGCTCATGACTAAACAAAAAAAAATTAAAAAAAAACGCAAAAGTTCGTGACTCCGATGTAAATGTTATCATTACGAGTCATGTTTCAAATATCAAGGTGTCTAGCGACTGGAAAAACCTGGTGAAGTTCGTGAATTTTGCTTCTAAAACAGAATTTTGACTGAACGTTTTTTTTTTGCTTTTCGTACATTCACATATTAAACATATTTTTTAAGAAGGAGGAGAAACTCTTATATTAAACATTTACTGAAAAATTTTCATGCGTAAAGTCGAGTTGCATGACATATGTCTTAATTGAAATTTTGACGACCAAAATGGGGGCCTGCACAAAGTACCTGACCCTGGGCCCGGTTATGAGGGCCCTGCACTCAGCCTGCACTGCACAGCCCTGCACTCAATAATTAAAGCTTTAGTATATTCTCTACGTTTTGCGTATGTACTGAATTTCTCATACGATAATGAGATCTCATTTTCGCATCACTGCAAAGTGATCCAATAAGGCAAAAAGTGGAACTTAATTCCATAGAGCCTTTTAACTTCATCCTAGCTTAAACGTGTTTCCGGAACAATTGTTTGTATGAATGACCCGCATAATCGCAAATTGTCAAAAAATATGAAAAATTTACTAAACTGAAATTTAAAAATTAACTTTTTTGTGTTAAGCGATAGAAGAATAGTTTATTCAGCAAAGTTGTAGAAAATTCAAAAATATGAAACTTTTTTCCACAAATTAAAATCCTATATTTTTTCGGTACAAAGTTATAGAGTGTATGAGTGTATGGGTACAAAGTTATAAAGTGTATGAGACTTACTTAAAATTAAGTTTTTTGTACTAAACTTTTGTTAGTTGCATTTTACACGAACGTGTTGTTCGGAGGAATTGTTAGGGCACACAAAACACACATTTTTGTCAAAGACTATATATCTCCATGACTTTTCGTTACAAAGTTAAATCATATTTTAGCTTATATTTTCGATAATTTCAAGAACGTATAGGTTAAAAAGGGGCAAGTGGAATCATGATGCCAATACTTTTCCTTAAAGTTAAGCTGAAGTACTACAAACTACTTTAGTTTCCATTTGTCCCAATTCAGTACGGCGAACATATGTTACAGTACGTTCTCATATATCAAAAACACTAACTTTTTCGTGTTAAGAGATAGAGGAATGGATTATTCGGAAAAGTTTTAGAACGTGCAAAAACACGAATCTTTGCTGAACAAACAAAATTCCTATCTTATTGGCTACAGAGTTACAGAGTATATTCTATAAAAGTTACTTAAAAGTAAGTTTTTTGTTCTTGACTTTTGTTACTTACATGTTACAAAAAATGTTGTTCTTAAGAAGCATTTGGGCATACAAAACACACGTTTTTGTTGAAGATCACTCATCTCCAGGACTTTTCCTTACAAAGCTATAGCACATTTCAGTATATTTTTTCGATAACTTCAGCAACGTATAGAACAAAGATTAGGTGGATTGAGACAAATGGAACTTACAACAGCTCTGAGCACTCGAGCTGAACTTCGAGAAAATTTTTTAAAATCATGATCATACTTGCCCCTTTTTACTTTATATGTTCTTGAAGTTGTCGAAAAATTAAGCTTAAACATGCTATAACTAAGAAAAGTCCTTGAGATGTGTGGCCTGCAACAAAAACGTGTGTTTTGTATGTCCAAATGCTTCTCTAGAATAATGTTTTCTTGTAAAATGTAACTAAAAAAAGTTAAGTGCAAAAAATAAACTTTTAAGTAACTTTTACAGAAAATACTCTGTAACTCTGTAACGAAAGAAGATAAGATTTTCTTTTTTTCGGCAAAGTTTCATATTATTTCACGTTTTAAAACTTTGCCGAATAAATGATTCCTCTATCTCTTAACACAAAAAAGTAAGTATTTTTGATATATGAAAACCTATTGTAACATATGCTCGCCGTACTCTAATATGGGTGAATTGGGACAAATGGAACCTAAAGGAGTTTATAGTACATCAGCTTAACTTTAAGGAAAAGTATTGACATCATGATTCCACTTGCCCCTTTTTAACCTATACGTTGTTGAAGTTATCGAAAAAATAGGCTAAAATATGATATAACATTGTAAGGAAAAGTGCTGGAGATTTATGGTCTTTGGCAAAAATGTGTGTTTTGTGTGTCCTAATAATTCTTCCGTACAACACTTTCGTGTAAAATGCAACTAACAAAAGTTGAGTACAAAAAACTAACTTTTGAGTAAGTTCCATGTAACTTTATAACTTTGTACCGAAAAAAGATAGGATTTCCATTTGTTCAACAAAGCATCATATATTTGAGTTTTCAACATTTTTCTGAATAAACTATTCTACTATCTCTTAACACAAAAAAGTTTTTATATTTATTTTTAGTATAGTAAACTTTTCATATATTTTGACAATTTGCGATTATGCGGGTCATTCATGTAAACAATTGTTCCGAAGACACTTTCAAGCTAGGATGAAGGTGAAATGCGTTTTGGAATTAAGTTCCACTTTTTGCCTTATTGGACCACTGTGCACTGGCGTTTATTCACAATCCTCTTCTACTTGATAAACAGAATCTTCTAAACGGCAAACAGAAGCAATCTAAAACAGGTTCAAACGCTTTACTGCAAAGGTTATCTAAACACCAGAAATAAGAAGACAATTCGTGCACAGTATTTTTATCGATATTTGATATCGTGGGCTTCGAAAGAGTTTTTAGTAGTTTCAATCTTTTAACCTACTGGTATCAAATTTCCGGATTATATCAAATCTGACATATTTCACCATAGTCACCTGAACGGCTGCTCAGTTCGCACGATGCTTTCATATTGTGCAATTCAAAACTGCAAAAAAAAATAAAACAAACATTAGAGCTTTAGGAGTTTCGATTCAACCGGTGATATGTGGAAGAGCAAGTGGATAGCATTTCAGTTTGCGTGCTTTCCGCTCTCTCCAATAGGGAATTGGTTTATTGCCTGGTAGCATACTAGCCGGCGTTTATTGCACACATTTCTCTGACCGTTTTGGTAGCTTGAAAACCTCACATGTACGCGAAAACTAATACAGTTTTTACAGAGTTTAGAGTTTAAGACACTGTAGATTCGTAGCTAGAAGAGCCTGATTTTTGTTTTATATTATACAATCCACAACCTGGAGTCATTTTTGTGAGACAGTCCTGACAGCAACAGCAAGATATAAGAACATCTTCGCAGTGCAAATGTTAGCATTCAAGTCACAGCTTTTATTCGACTTCATCCAGGCTTGTTAAGGTTATGTTTGCCGTGGTATTTTTAGAAGCGCAATTACGATACGAAAACGCGCTCTAGCTATATTTCAGCAGGTGAAAGAAAAATGCGATTGACTGCAAATGAACCAAATTCAGCGTTTGCAATCAATTGTCGTGATCGATTTGAGAGCATTAACAAAAAGAAACACATGGTAATTTGGGTAGCGGCGTGATCTGGTCTTTGTTATACGAAATTTATTAATTAGCAAATAAATTAGCACATACCGTGGGTACCCTAAGTCCGTGCGGATCCTTAACCCGTGTACTTTGTATCAAAATGTGAATTTTTGAGACCATAACCGAACGATAATGATGAGAGTTAGGGATAGGCTGTCATGAGAGGGTTTGTAGGAAATTTTCTGAATCTTCATTCAAATATATTGAAAAAATAAATTTTAAGATCCTGCACTGATTTCTTTTCCAAAAACAAATAAAAAAATAAAGCTGTTTGTTACATTACTTGTATTGAATATTTTTAAAATTTAGTGCAAAAGAGGAGTTGAAGTGCTACCGAATTTTAATATTCATATATAAATACAACATCACTGAACTGGAACAGAACAAACACATTATACGGCGTAAACAAGTTTAAACAGTTAGAGTATATGCAGGTTAAAATAACATTTCACTTTTAATCTTAGCACAAAACGAGCAAATATGAAATCTTCAATTTTTGACGTAGAACTACGTTTTACTTTAGCATACCACACAGGGGTGCAAACTGAAAAACTGGGACGAAATTTGTCCCTTTTCAAATGCTTATAGGTCGGTTGGTTTTCAAACGATTTTCTTCATTCTTGCAGCAATCGATTGGAAAATTATACACGCATCTGCCCAAATGCAGAAAAATGTTTTTTGACTCTACGACCTTATGCACTATTGAAAATTGTCAAGCCTTGTTGAAATAAAAATTACGTCCTCTGATTGGTCACTTGCTTGATGTGTGTGTATGATATGGTATCATGTGTGTATGTGTGTATGTGTGTATGATATGGTATGATGTGTGTATGGTATAATGATATGGTAAGTGTGTGTGTCTATGATATGGTATGATTTGTGTGTGTGCGTGTATGGTTTTTAACTCGGCACGATCTGCTAACTGCTGAATCCGGTTCACGAAATTCACAACTCTTCATTGGTTGACATTATAACTCATTACCCAAGTAAAAATATTGGTTTTATCAAAGTTTTATAGCGCTCAATACAGCTAAAAAAGCGCTATAAATCTTTGATAGAAACAGTTGTGTTACTAGGGTTATGAAACACTCAATGCATTTGTTAATAGTGTACGTAGTTCTACGTCATTTATGCGGTCGTGTCTTGGATACAACCTCCTACTTTTTTGTCCTGAAGAGAACAGTTCGTTGCTTAATTTAGTTAGATATAATGCTGATTGCACCTCTATGTTATCCCGACAGCGGAAATTATAGAGAATTTGCATAAGACGAAGGCATTGAAACATTTCTTTTAATAGGATTAGAGAAATCAAAATATTTTAAAAAGTTGTAAACATTTGATTCAAATAATATTACTAGATCTTAATGAGGTACTCTGATTTCAAAGTGGAAGGCTGTTTTAATTTAGTTTTCAGATGGCAGATTCTGATTGCCAGCAGCATCCCAAAAACCGTGTGTGTGTGTGTTGTCAAAATAGGGCAAAGTTTTTTTACTGGAGAAAGTGCTGGCCAATACACCTACCACTGACACTACTACAACTACTACCGCTACTGGTTTCCGAAAATATGAAGTTTTCAATTAAGTATTTATTGTTTCTAAAAAGGACAATTTTTTGTTCAATTTAACATTAGATATTAGATGATAACATCAGGCCTTTTAAGAAGGAACACTCAAAAGTTGGACTGTGCGGAACCACATCAATATTGTATCAATTTAGAGCATCTTTTGTACTGTTTTGGAACCAGTACAACGGATTATGTTGTTCATAACGCATTTGGTGCTCTAGCGAATGTTCAATTTATTGGACGGCTCAAAATCATAACAATTTTTTATTAATCGGTGCTAGTATTGTCATGATGATTAGAACTGGTATTGGTAATATTTTCCAGAATGCTGCTATCTCCAAGGCAGAGCAAGCAGTAATGAATACCGATGATCTTGGTACTGACTAGGATAATGCAAATAAGAACTGATAGATTCACTATCATAATCCTTTCAAAAACATCGTCGAATCAATAACAATTGAAAAGACGTTGGGTTTGTTCAAAACATTTTGCTTTTAACGACAACTCAGGTTATATTTATATGCATTCGGTTCCACGTTACTGGCACCAGCGTCAGTAAATTCTGTTATTATTATTATTATTTATTCATCGGACTGAATGTGTCTAAAGGAATGCTTAAGATTAAGCAAAAAGGCTCGCTATTGGCTGTTTCGGTTGCTGACAGCGATTAGGGATGCACGGGCCTTTGATACGCACCGACTTGCGAAAGTAACCAGCGATTTTTGAGCACCCAGAAACTGATCGTTTGCCCGAAACCGAAGTCTACCGAAGCATCACGCTTTTGTGTATATTACACATATTCTGATTTTGATCTCTTTCAATGTATTTATTGTGCAACTGTTGCGTTATCCTTTTGACAGATTTGCCGTGCAGTGCCGGAGCTTTAATGTGCGTTTTGAGAGGACACATCGTGAGGTTGAACTTTTGCGTGAAGCAACGAGGTTGGAACTCGGCAAAAACTCTGCCCAAACAGAGTACATGGTTGCTGGCAGGAAGCGTGTTGATGCTGAGGTGGAGATAGATGGGGAACGATTTGAAGTGGTTGATGAATTTGTTTATCTTGGTACGCTTGTGTAATGTGACAAAGATATAAACCGTGAAGTGAAACGACGAGTTGCAGCTCCAAACATGGCCTTCTACAGACTACGTAACCAGCTAAGGTCCCGTAGTTTGCAAACTCGCACAAAACTAGCTCAGAAAAACGGCTTGTATGATTCAGTGTCTTCAGTAATAAAGTAATAAGTAATAAGTTCCAGAAAAAATATTAGGTGTAAAAACAATCTAGGTGAACCTTTGTGACATATTAGCTTGGAGCACACCTCTGTTGTGCTGTATGAAGAGCTTGAGACACTTGATCAGTGCTGATAAAAGTCATTTTCCCCAGCAAAATTCTTCGAAAATTACAGCCAATCATTTTCAATTTTCACTTCCAATGATCGCAGCACTCTTTCAGATACACTAGATTTTCGTCCTAGTGACGTGCTGTTATGCTCAGATGAAATAGATCGCACGCATCGTTCACGGTTACGGAATAAAATTTGACGACAAATCCAACCAAATGTTCTTCACTTAAAAGCGAAAAAGAAAAACAAACAGTCCACTCAACCAAAATAAACCTCACCGAAACACTTTTTCACTGACACTGACCGATGCCTTGACAATCTTTGTTAACTGATAAACTGATTTTGTCGTCTTGCTTTCATCGCATGAAATATAATGAGGTGTTTTGACAGTTCACTTCCATGCAAAAAGCGGGAAAGGAGAACTCTGAAAGGATTGAAAAAAAAACGTTTAGGGATGCTTTTTTTCACTTTCACTCAAGAGCGTCAACAAATATCAACCCTGCACTTGATACATCGGCATTTTGTCACTTTATATTCGCTCTTCTTGGACAGCATGTACGACTATACATAGAAGTCCAGGGCATTAGGGCTTGGAGGATATTCGCTGTGTGGACCGGTGCACCGTCCGCTGTAGGACATAATGATTCCTCCCATACAGTTCCCCAAGTGCCGGGGCCACAACCTTCTCCAGAACAGCCTTATAATAAGCGGTGTTGACTTTCAGTTTTTTTTTTTCAAGATAAAAACCAGTGGGGGCTTCCCACGCCTGGATACAGACCCCAAATCATCACCGACGCGGTGCTCTAGAACCGTGGAATTTTTATGTGGGACGGCCGGATTCTGGCCAACGTTGACGGCCACAGCTGCTCATTTTGGACTGTTTTCACGTGCGCGATAAACAAACAACGAACGTCATCAAGTCAACACTATGCGCGTCGGTTAGCCTATATATTTATTAAACATCTTAAAAATATTGCACAGACTCTAAACTTATTCTATAATATTCTGACAACTAAACTAGTCTACCGCGATTTTTTAAAACACTTTTAGCCATGTTGAAATCGAATTTGTCGTACACCTCGTTATAATAATAATAACCTTGTATCCATAATAGGTGCTGTGGTAGCAGGTAGCCAGTTCCGGAAGCGACGTGGAGGGACAATCACCGGCATTTGCTCGAGTAACGCAGGGCAGCCAATTACTCCTTGAACCACATCAAAAACGAAGAGACACTGCGCTTTATCACGTCTGGCTGACAGCTACTCTAAGCATAACTCTAAGTTGACATCTATCAGGGTAAGGGGGAGGCTCGACTGGGTCGTTCAAAGGGAGGGACCGTAATGCAAACCGTACAAATTTCTTCTGCACGCGCTCAATTGCGAGGTTTTGTCCTCGGCAGTGCGGGGACTCCAGGATGCTGCTGACTAACGTGCAATAGAGTGATTTTATAGCAAAAACGTCCGTGAATTCAGAACCGCGACGACGAATAAACCCCACTACAAAAAAAGCTTTGGCAGTCATAATTTCGATATAGTCATTGAAGTTGAGCTTTTCGTCAATGGTCACACCGAGATTGCAGATAGACGGAACACGTTGGAGCGCTTCAGTTCCTTCACTGTACTGGTGATGAACTGGATCGGCAGAGCGAGTAAAAGATACAATTTTGCATTTTGTACTGAAGACAAGCATACCATTATCATCGCACCGAATCAGCAAAATGTTGATGTCTTCCTGAAGGGCAGTGTGGTGGCAGTGAGGCTAAAGCTGACAGCAGTACCAATATACAGAATGCACGTGGTAGTAGACAACAATGAAAGATTGTATTCAAACTTAATGAACACCCTATACTCGTCAAGAAAAGTTTTCCGAAGTGCTTAGTGCGGAGAACTTGGTCTGATATCTTGGTCTGATTGTAGGGTGTTCTTAGTTACCTTAATATGACCAAATTTAGTAAACAAGTCCTTAATAGGTGCATAAAATAGATCGATCCCGAGATTCCTCAACCATTGCCTTACAAAGTCATTTTCAATTGACAATTATCAGGGAATAGTGACGCTTCGACCCGTCGTTTTTAGTTAAAAGCATTTGTATCATTTTCGAGCTCATTGTGAGTCATATGAAAACTACTCGAAAGCAATGATTTTCAATTGAAAGCGGAGATCATCAGAATCACTCTCACATGACGATTTTTAATTGAAAATGACAATTAGCGCTGAATTTTAGGCATTTAAAAATGAAATGATTTGGCTTATAGCGGTTTGACAGGCATTCTCATCCAATTTCATATCGTTAAATGTGATAAATTAAGAAGTAATTACCTGTAAATTGTCACAAGCTGCTTCTTTGTTCATGTGCAACGGCCGAACGATAAACAAAGAGATGTCAAAACTTGGCATGGCGAAAATATGTTTGCTTTAGAAAGAGGCAAACATATTTCGGCCATGCGTTTCAACTTTTTCAACTTTTTTCAACATGTTAGAGTATACAAACTGTTTCTATGACATTTTATTGATGTTACTCCAACAACGAATTGTTTCAAAAGCATACATATTTGTTACAATAGCTTCCGGACGTTGACTTGTATATTACCATTTCCACTTGCCTTTGGGTTGACTCAGCCATGACTTTGAATATGTATGAACTAATTCCAAAATAACACTACCTAGAGCCAGTTTTTCGCCGAAAATTATAGTGTATTATAATTCTTAGGTGTGTTACTCAATGTTGCATGCATAGTTTTCTAATATTTATGGAAATTATCAGATAAAATGCGTAAAATGTTACCGGGTGGGCCAAATTATGCATGTGGGCCCAAATACTCCCGTTACTCTACGATGAACGGGAAAAAACTTGTGATCAAATCTGTTTGACAGCGAAGATGTTCATCGTGATTCGATGACAGTAGTTTAAAGGAATCAACTGAAAATGAAACTGCTCGAATCGAAATAACTACGCGAAATATTTCAGTTTCATTATTATGTATCGAAAATGTAGAGCCACATACATAAGACATAGGGTAATCGCTCCATTATTCATCTCAACAGCCAGGTGCACCTATATTCATCTTATTTCTCTCATTCGTCCAATTTACCGTCAAATTTCTACAATTTTTTTAAAGTAAATCTATTTGCTTCTCGATTATGTCAAGTGGTTGAAAGTTTTACGTTGAAAATATGGTAAAATTTGACGATAAATTGATCAAAAAGGCGTGATGAGATAAATATAGGTACTGAGATGAATATAGGAGCGGTTACTCTACGTAACACTCATGAAGAAATCTTCCAAAAAAGTTGGCACGAAATGATCTACTCGAATGGTTCCACACCCTGAATAAAATCACTGTTTGAGTTGTTTTTGAAGGCAGTGTACCTGCGCAGCCCTGCATTTGTCTCGTTCCAACTCGAAAAATGCTGCATTGATTTTGTAAATAACTTTTTGACAGTTTCTTATGGGATTTTCTTTGAGGCTCGATAAGGCCGAGAGAAAGAAAATTCATTTGGTTCGTTGTTTATCGAGCAGTTTGACAGGGCGAGGTACGGAGTAATATGGGGCAACGTGTACCAGAAAAAACGCCAGTGTTACGTATGTCTCGTGTATATGGTAGAGCCCTGCCCATTTCGTTCCGAATAACTCGTGCAAAACTAAATGAGCGCTGCACAGTGGGGCGACTCCATACAAAGGCTGGCCAAGCAAAAAAAACGTGTCGATAGATGCGACAAAAACTTGGTATTTACATAATTTTGGGGCGCTGAACACGAATTTGGCATCCATTTTTTGTTTGGGGCAGTCCATAAAGCACGAAACCCATTTTTTTATATTTTTTGGCACTATTTTCCTTTTTAATAGAATTATATGATCTTTGACCACAAGTAGTGCCACCGGGCGTCCTCCCCATTGAAAAAAATACGTAATTTATAGACGATCCTTCGAACTAAACAAATTTTGCCCGAATATATATATTTTATTTAAATAAACTAAAACAACATAAGTAATACAAACTTATTATCCGCTGTGATCTCTTGAATCTTGTGTTGAATTGTTTCCAGAAAATTTAAAGTTCATTATACTTATCAGCAGGCTTTGTTTTTCTCATCTTCATCTTAAAGAGAAAGAGTTTTCTTTCCTCTTAACAACTGCGAGCTTACATTCAATGTGCATCACACCATCTGCTGTAAAGAGAGCGCAGAGTAATAGTTTCTCTGACGAAAAAACGCTCCTAATTTGACAGAGCATCCGCGCACGCCAGAAAAACGAAATAAATTGCTCGGCGACCAACTGAGCATTGCGTTACCGTTCTCATCTCATCGGCAAAAACAGTATAAAATCGAACTTTCTGCAGAATACGCCCCCATGGTGAGTTGTGAATCTTCCTACTATATTAAATTCGAAAACGTTTAGGATGTGGCTTCAATATGAACCTAAATGTTTTGATATTCGGCCAACTTCTCTTCTAGTAAAGGAGAAGCTAACGAAAACTACTCCCTCTTAAACTGAGAGAGCAAATAAAGGTTTATCCCTAACACGTGATGATAAAGAGTGAAAAGGAACTCTGCGACCGAAATACTCTACGCCTAAATGTGGATAATTACTCACTCTGTGTGAGAGAAAGTCTAGTTCTCCAAAGGGGTTTGGCAGGTAGAAAAGGAAATTTGGGCAAAAATCGAGAGAACGGAAGAAGCCTGCTTATCAGCAAGAAAAATGCCTTTCGCTACAATTTTCATTTCTTCTAGTGATTTTCGATGTTTCATTGTTTTATATATATGTTATCTTCCTGATCCGGTTTCTATGGTTGAAAGAGGACATTTAAATACATGTATAACACCATGAATTGACAACTTACTAGACATTGAATTAGGTGGTGCCGCTGAAGTTGAAGGCTACATAATATAATTCAACGAATTTATGAATTTGAAAACCAAGACACTGGAATGACACAACGTTCTAAATTAATACGAAAAGTTGCGGAGTGCGACGACTGTTCTTTGTTTTTTTCTCGTAAAGCAAAATGTGTGCTTTACTTTTGTATGCCAACGAGTGCGGAGCGAAAGCAATCTTCAAATGGCCTATTGTTAGCTGGAGTTTGATGGTATGAGTATGCTGCTAGTATTTGACACTTCAATCAGTTTAGCGAATTTTATGATCATAAATTGACAAGGGCTAATGTTTTTAATATTGTTTTGAATTTGCAGAAAGTGATAAAGTTTGACACAATTAAAATTTTATAAAGATTTGTTTACTGTTTTCTTGTTTAACACTTATTTTATGACTTTTCATTGATAAATTTTTTGATTTTTGCCCAAATTTATATTTTATCCTTACGGATTGAGTACGATATCATATATCTTCATTAATGGGGTATCATGATCATGATTAAAATTAATCCTGGATGAAATTTCAACTTTAGAAATAAAAACTAAAAAAATCTGCTATCGCTCTCTTCACTAAAGTGACAATTTGCGCAGTTTTGCGCAGCAGCGGACAATATGCATTTGAAAGCTTACGTTTTTACCTAAATTTTGAATGCAGTCACAACCGTGGCAAACTGCGGCAACTAAACTTTTAGGCTACTTTTCTATAAAAAATCACGTTTTTTTATTTTTTTTAGTGTCAGGCCTAATATGGCCAAATTTTACAATATCTAATGAAAAGGGTTTATTTTGCACAATATTTACAGCAACTTTTCCTTTGACGTCGAAAAAATTCAAGCTTTCATTAAAGCTACAGAGCGTTTCAAAGTAATGTACTTTTTTTCAAAAAAAAGACAAAATACGTCACTTCGCCAAGCTTTGAAAAGTCATAAAAAATTCAGATTTCATGATATTGCGCCCAAATTTTGGATTTAGACACTTGAATGTTATAGCAATAAAGGAAAAATATTATGAAACAGCAAACGAAAAAATTTTTTTTGGCTGATGGCCCGCGATTCCCCACTGTGCGCTGGTGGGTTTTTCGTATTTTTTTTCGACTTAGCGGGTTAGATGAGCCGAAGAACAAATGACAATGACAGCTCTTGTTGAGGTTAAAGCAAAATTGATAGTATGTGACGTGCTCCCCTGTATGGGATGATTTGACCAGCTTCCTGTTTGATTTTTGATTTGATTTCTCCCGGCTACTGTCATCGAACCACGATGAACGTTTCCGCTGTCAAACCAATTTGATTACAAGTTTCTTCCTCGTCTGGTATTCATCGCGTCATTTTAAATGAAACTGATGATTGTCTCAATTGACCGAGACAGTGACGCATATAATGACTTTTTCCTTTTCTTCCGTGTGTCATTCGACATTAGTAACGCATTATGTCATTTGATTATATTCTTCTCACACTGCAAGACGCAGTTTTGCGCAGGAACGCCAATGACATCTAATGAATACGTCACGCAAGTTCCGATTAATATTTCGGAAATTTTTTTGCTGTTTATCTCTGGCGCCCCGTACCCACTTAGAGTTGTGAAATTGTTTTGGCGTCATCCGTTTTATACAAACGGCCGACTTCGAACTTTCAAAAGCATATAATTCGAAAACAAATAATGCGTTCCCTGTGATAACGCTATTTTATGTTTGGTTTAAAACAACAAACATAAAATAGCGTTCTCACAAGTGACGCATTAAATCTTGTACTTCTGAAAATTCTAAGTCGACCATTAGTGTATTCAATAACGTTTGTCCTTGTTGCGAAAATTAATGTTTTCAGACCCTTTCTCCTTGGCCTTGGGGGCCCTTTCTTCGTCAACGGTCATGGTCATTTTCAATTTATTTATTTATATATTTTATTTATTTGTAGTCAATCATAAGTAGACCATATTAATTACATTTCATTCCCAACTTACTAACCTCAAAAAAAAAATATGTTCTTATGTGTAGTTTTGTTCATTGTTGCATCGATTGATTCACAATATTGATTATAACATGACATCATTCTATTCAGAGGTTCGTTTCTGCCATAGTTTGTTCGTTGATTACTGATATAAAACAAGTTTCTATTCCTCAGAGAACGAGTAGGATCATATAAGTTTAAATTCGCCAAGATTTCTGGGCTGTTTATTCTCTGTGTAATTACATCGTTTATAAAAGCTACCATTGCGAACTCTCATCGCTTTTCAAGTCCATCCGGATTTATTAACATACAATTGAGAAGGGTATCAAATTGTGCAAAATCAATCGCTATTAGTATCAATAAGTGATGAAATATCCTATATGTTTTAAATTCATTCAACTTCGCGTCCATTGTGCATTACCGTGGAATGACTTTTATTCACTATACTTCACGCCCTTTATTCGTGGGCCATCATTTTAACAGATAGAGTCGTCGAATAAATTGTTTTTTTTTTTATTATTATTATTATTTCAACGACAGAGACATTTAAATCTCTTAATCAGCATGTGAGCGAAGATAATAAAATTATTTATTTTATCACGCTCCACTTGCATTGATATTTTTCACTGCAACCGATTATTTTTTCCACTGAAACATGCTTGTATGGTAAACGACACCCGTTTATGCTATCGAACGTAGGCAAGAGCGTTAAAAAAATTTCACTTTCGACAATCAGGTTTCTTAATGTGGACCAATCGTCTGCGTGGATTAAACGAGTTCACTCAAGCAAGGTCGCTCGTATCCCAGTTAAACACTTTTCCAGACATTGATGAGGCGGCTAACATGATCATTGGCGTGTCCAGGCCAAGACATACTTGGGACGTGTCTGAATATGCTTGGAATGACTGACTAGACCATCTGATTGTTTTTTTTTTTAATTTTATGGATGATCAGTACCTAAAATATTTTTTCGTGTGTGGAAATTTTGCTACTTCCAAGGCACACCAATAATCGAGTAGTCTAGAATTAAAAATGCATACAAAAAGTCTAAGAATCGATGAGTCATTAAAGCTGCCGCTGCATTGCGGTTAGTGCATACCTTACTTGTTGGTCAGTGCAGACTGCCGGTTAGTTCCCCCAGCATCAACAACAATCGTAATAAAAGTATGGCTGAGTGACTCGGAAAATCAGGTTCTCGAATGTAGTACAAATGGAACAAGCTACGTTTGAACGATTATAGTGGGCAGCTGAAGAAAGAGTTTTATTTTATGAGTCAAGCATTTTACGCTTCTGCTGCGTGCACGTAGAGCTCACTAGGGCAAATCCAATCGTAAAAGCTATGGTATGACGCGAATGAATTTACACTTTTAATTGAATGTATGCTTCATTCGTGGTGGAAACAAGTACATTTAAAATCAGAATACATTTAAAGATTCAGCTGGCTTAAATTCTTTTGGCCCCATTATACTCAGAAAATTTGTACTAGTGCACTCGGCATAGACCTGCGGACTTCGATAGACTGTGAAGGATTAGCCTGGGGAGTGGAGGTGAAAGATGAAGCGAGGCAGTGAACCGGCCCCATGTAAACATAGTTCCAATCATTTCTCTTTCAATCTTACTCTAAAGTTGCTTCCTGAGGTTTAGCTGAATTACTCGGTCAGGAAAGTTTTATTGTTGACCGAAGCCCGGCAATGGAAAAAAAAGTGAAAAGATGACGCGAAAAACTATGGGGAAGAGACTAGGAAAATGTGATCAAGTAGAACTCTATTTGGTGTGGTTATCATGATTCACCGCAAACCTGTTATTGTCGAAGCTATTTTTCCGGTTTCGAAAAATAGCAATAGTAATTTAGCTCTTTTAGATTGGTGCTGTTTTGCCCAGGGCTGATTTTACACAGGAGTAATATTCACTTGTAGTATTGATCTGTGATAATCTATTGTTGGTTTCATGTTGTTCATTTTACATTGGCATTTGACTGCAAGTTATCAGCTTATGATTCGTTTTACGATTAATAGTGGGGGAGCATAATGAGCATGAGCATGAGCATGAGCATGATTGACCGCCCGCGGTTGCTACTCCGTTATTGCCAGATCAGCTGTAATTACACAGAGAACCAACAGATGATGCTTGGGACCAACATGCATCCTCAATGTGTAAAAACTGGTGACCTTAATCTTTATATAAGGCAATACCAGCACCGGCCGCATCCGAATGCAGGTCAAAGAAGGAATTTGTATAGGAAAATGTTGACGTGATACTCGCTTATTGGAAGCCGAGAACACCTCTGCACTTCCACGAGAAATCACTGGGATGTTGGAGAAAGGGCAAGGTACACAGCAGGGTTCGTTTTGGTAAACGATGCGCTGATTTCGTGTGTCGGGTTCTTTAGAACAAGTATCGCGCGAACAGGTTCATTATATCCGTCACGATATTCATAATGCGATTCGAAGTCATTCAGTTTGACAATGTAACACCGCAACAATAAATCGTACGCAAGGATACTGGACCTTTGATCAAATTGGGACAACTTCAAATGATATGATATCTCCTCGTAAGGTGATCCTCTTTACACCGAAATCAGTTGCGCGTTGTTGATCTATATGTAGATAATTCGACCTCATGGAGGTACCGACGCGGAGTCTCTAGGGGCTCGGTCAACCGGACATTTTCTACCTAACAGATCGACCAACGACGTTTCTCGTATACACTTTGTCTGCTCTAAAAAAACGATAAGATACCGCGAAAAACGCTTATTACGAAAACTAACCATGAGTATATTTCCAGCCAAACGTCGCGATCCTCTGCGTACGACGCACGCGATGTAGCCCATGCTACTCGTAGCAATCAGCTATTTGTCGATCCCGAGTCAATCCCGAGAAGAAACGAACGCACGTCGGCCGTCGCGATTCTTGGGAAGGTATACATCGCGTTTTCGTTAATCGCGATATTTATCGACCGGACGAAATCTTCGGTTAAACAGTCACAGTGAGACATGAACAAGTATCTGGGTATACCCCTCGAAATCATTATTTTCCGAAAACGTTAATATAAGTAAAATTCTCCCGAGCCGGAAACGCGGTTTACATCGAAACACTACGACATTTCACGCCGATTCTCTCTTAGTTGTCGATGCGAATGTTGCCTATTAAATAGAAAAATTGGCAAAGTTTCATGCATACAAAGCCTTAATAATTTAAAAATGAAAATTTCCATATTGACCATCCATCGAGCTAATATAGTCTTAAGTTTAACAAAATGCCGACCTAGTCATTATTGGAACATAGTATACAAAACATAAGCAGCCCAAAAGCTAGAAAAATCGAAAAAGTGAAGCATAAGATTTCATGTATTATCCACAACCATTGCTTTCGAGGTGAACACATGTTTGGCTGATAGAACTCTACTTGAAGCCTGACCGTGCAAAACCGTGGTAGATGACGGATTCGAGGCATACTATGCGTCATGTTGGCTCATTTCTAAGTTGAGCTACTCATTACCTTGGGTGTGATCCTGTTGGAAAGATAGAAAAATGGCAAAGCTTGGTGTATCTAAAACATTAAGTTCAAACATCAGGTGTAGATGTACATACTAATCCAAAGTCTTAAAATTATTGATAAGACCAAACCAATCATGATTATTTCAGGCTGACTAAATAGTCATCAGATGTCAAACTCAACTTTATTGAATTTTCTATTACCTGTCATGCGAGAGTCAGTGCGTTCAAAAATTCATTGCACACGACATATCAGTGAATACAAATCAATTAATCTATTTCACCATAAATTCTAATAAACAATACTATTACACAAAACTACACGAGAAAAAGGCTCCAGAAAAACACCTTAATTGCACTCTGTTTTCAATTTGGACATTCAAAACTGTAACAGTTAAACATTCATGACGAGCACAATCAAAACGGCGTGCTACGTCGTTCCGCAAACTGGCAACTACGTGGTATTCGGTGGATCATCACATGATGTGAACCATATTCGAACGCGGACCATTTAGGAAAATAAATATAATACCAAACGCAAATCGTGTATGTCGTATCGAGCCCATTGATAAGTTAACTCACCTGAAAAAACAGTAAAACATCATCGCACAATCTGGTTTGCAAACAAAAAAAAACTACTCGCAGCCGAAAAGCTACCACACCTCGTGCACCCAACAGATCACACATTCACACTTCTGCCAAAGTCCAAAGCCCGCTAAAAACCACTACAAACAGAGCCTATGCATTCTTGATACAAAAAAAAACATATACTCATCTGTTTTATTTTGGTTATGCCTATGCCAGCGAAACAAACGCCGGCTAGCACAGCGCAACGCTACTCTCTCCGCTCTTCAGGTAGTACAATTCTCTTCGATCACACCACCATGCACTCCATTTTCGCACGGTAATAATGAACCGCTAGTTAGCGCGACGCACGAAGTTGGCACTCACACTCACGCAACCTAACTTGCCTTACAATTTTCAATTTGATTTCGTGGATAAATTATAACTTCCACTCAAGAAACACTGTGTTTTTCACAAAACCTTCACTTTTCTCACTTAGACGAAGCATCACAGATCACAACTTTACACTTTTTAACAAGTTTGGCCCCTAAAATCACTTATAAATCAATGACTTTAACGGATAGCTTTCGGGGCACGTATTATCATTTAGCCTTGTTCCTTTTCCACTCTCTACGATTAATAGTGGGGGAGCATAAGTGGATTAACGCTTTGACCCACTCCCGGCGGGTGATGCTGTATGGCATCATCTAATATTCAAACTTTGCTTGTGACTTAAAAATTACACTTGCAGTTTTGAACGACGAAACTATTAAATATGGTAGGAGAACAGATCTGGCTACAATATGCAATACAATTTGTGTCAATTGTGCATGTTGTTTCTGAGTAATATGAGTTTAAAGGTCATTTTTCGAGGTAAAATTTGATTTCGTTCCGCCGGGAATAGATTTAGCCAGGCATAACCGCGAACAGAATTTTAGTCTAAGGGCTGTATTTTTGGCGCTTTTATATGACATTATTTCACCTGTAGATAGCTACGTTTATTGGGAATTTAATAAGTCAGTTTTTTTCATGCATTCCAAATTTTGAACCTTCTCAGACAATTGTATCGCGCGACTAATGTAGTCTAATGTAGTCTAATCGTGTTAGGGTACGTTTGAATCGGAGTGGCACATAATACAGGGTGCGCCATAATTATTGCAACAAAAATGTAAAGTCGTTTTGCGGGTCGATATTTGTTGGACTTAAAACACAAATAACAATCAACACTGGACCTCCATGTAACACGGTGCCCCGGCTCACACGAAGAAGACCGTTCAAGACTGGTGCAAGTCCAACTTTCGCACTGTCAAAACCAAGGATGAATGGCCTCCAAACTCGTCAGATTACAACGTGATGGACTTCTCGATTTGGATACGTTAGAAGCAGAGGCCTGCCCACGAAAACACACAGGTGTGGACGAGTTGAAGAAGTCTTTGCACAATTTGCTGGGAAGAAATTACTCTAAATGACATTCGGTCCTTCGTCTTATCCTAAGAGCCTCCGAGCTGTCTTCAGAGCTAAAGGAGGACACATTGAATAAGTGGTTGTTTTGTTTAACTGTTTTTACTCAATTAATTATTTTTAAAGACTGGAACGCGCAAAATTTGGTCGACTTCAAATTGGTGTATTCCTGTTAAAAATGCATTAAAAAAACATGAAATGTTGCATTTGAAAGTTGAGTGTAAATAAAATGGTTGCTAGAATGAGTTTTCACCGGTTGCTCTCCAGTTTTCAAAATGGCGTCCAAGCAAGAGGAACAGCGTGTCAAAATTTTGCTCGCGCAGCAAGTGAATCCGACATTCTCGCACCTCAAATTGGCAAAATTGCTGGATGTGGCTAAATCGACCATAACATGTATTTCAAAAGTGTTCAGGGAGCGTCTGTTGACCGTCAGGAAGCCTGTAAGCGGCGGCAATCGTAATTCAGACGTGGCAGCGACGATGAAGAAGGTGGCAGCGAATTATATGCGGAATCCTAACCTTTCCATCAGATACGTCACTGGAAAGCTCATTGTCTCCCATACTTATGTGCAGCGGGCCAAGAAACGAGCCGGGTTGTCGACGTTTAAGACAGGGAAGGTGGCGAACCCAGATTTCGAACAAAACACCTCGGCAAAGCGGTGGTCCGGAAAATTGTAATCTGCTTACAAAGTTCGACCGTGCACGTGTGGTCTAAAAAGCGGCATTTTCATCACTACAAAACCACCAGTCAAGAGATCTACGTCCAGGAGTGCCTGGAAAATCGGCTTCTACCATTCCTAGAGCAACATAACAGGCCTGTGCTGTTCTGGTCGGATTTAGCAAGCTGCCACTATAAGAAAAAGGCGATCGAGTGGTACGAGCCGAACAACAAGGCTGTGGTACCCTAAGACCACAACCCTCCTAACAGCCCAGATTTCCACCCTATCGAACAGTATTGAGACTTGGTCAAACGGAATATAAAAAAAAAAAAATCCAAAACGAGCAGCAGAATAAATCTATCTGGCGCTTGGTGACGAATAAGGTCTGTACAAAATGCAATGAAAGGGGTTATGCGGAAGGCACGGCAGTTTGGATTTGGCAAACCAAAATAATAAACGAACATTTTTTCCTTTGAATATGTGAGTTGAACTATCAAAATTAAAATAGGATGATTTGTTCCAGTCTTTATTTCAAAAATTTTCTCCCACTTGCCTAAAACATAGTTAACGGTCCCCTGTTTCTTATTGCAATAATTTTGGCGCACCCTGTACATCAATGATAATAATTCTTCTTGATTATTAATTAAATTTTAATATGATCCCAAAAACGTAGTTCATGGATTTGATAAAATTTAGGGTTTCAGCTGCTGGTGTTCTAATTCTATTCCTAATTCTAATCAATAGTCGAATAAAATTTGATGATACCCTCCAGCGTACTGCAATTACAACGCACAAAAGAAATTGTGATACATAAATCAGTAATTGTGTGATATTAAAATCAGTAATTTAAACGCTGACGAAATAATTTTCCAAGCATTTCCAAAAAAAATTAATTCAATTATTGTTTCTCAGAATATCATTTCATTTTATTTCAAATAAACCGACATGGGTTTCTCCTGTAAGATATCTCTATGATCGATTTAGTATTGACAACTCGAATACATTCATCACATACGCTGGTTTTGATGCTGATCATCTAACGGGTGCCAACTAAAATTTAGAAATTTCGCAATTTTATCTGGCCGTCTGGTTTTGTTTATCGTTACGAGAGCGTCATCACCTTTTGTAAGTCAACAGCCCGGCTTATTTTGTAGCTCGATTCACAGTTGTAGACGACACTCTCACCTTGCTTGCGACATCTCGGACGAAAAGGGTGGGATTTCACTTGAAACTGCTGGCCACTCTTTTCGGCGTTTTTGCGGCCTTCGGGCTTCGACTTCCTTCCGATCTTTTCTCTCTGGCAAACGTTCTTCAATTACTTTTATTATGTACTAGCTGACCCGGCAAACTTCGTCCCGCCTATTTTGTGTTTAATTTAATAATTTTAAACAATGCAAATTCGTTGATTTCTTGCGATTTATTTATATTGATTTAAATGGTTGCTTTTATCGGAATGAAAACATCCTCGACTTTTGACTTTTCTACATCACCTCTATTTCGAAAATACCCATATTGGGTGGTATTCAGTTATTTTCGAGAACATACAAAAACTGAAAGTGTTCTCTTTAGAATTCAAAATGGTGTCCAGGGTCAATGATTGGCTTCTACTGGCTGTTTCCCAGAAGTTGCCATCTTACAATTCAAAATTGTGTCTATGGTCAATTTTTAGCTCCTTGCATCATTCTGGTTTCGGTGATATTCATATCACTTAAGGCTATTTTTCAGAGAACGGAAGTCGCCAGCTTGGATTTTAAAATGATACTTGGAAACAATTTCTGGCCCCTGAGCGTCATTTTTGTTTAAGAAACACCAATATTAGGTGTTATTTGGTCATTTTCGGCTGTTTTCCAGAAACCGGAAGTCACAATCTTAGGATTCAAAATGGTGTCTGTGGTCGATTCTAGTTCCTATGTATCACTCTGGTTCCGAAGTTACTTATATTGGATTAAAATCGGCCATTTTTGGCTGTTTTCAGAAACCGGAAGTTGCCATCTTATAATTCATAATGGTGTCTGAGGTCAATTTTCAGCTCCTTGCATCATTCTGGTTCCGAAGATGCTAATATTAGGTGGTATTTGGTCACTAAAGGCTGTCATCTTGGACATCAAAATGGCATGTGAAATCAGTTTCTGACCTCTGGGTTGCATTCTGGCTCCAGAAACATTCATATTGAAAGGTGTTTGGTCATTTTCGGCTGTTTTACAGACACCGGAAGTCGTCATCTTTGAATTCAAAATGGTGTCTGTGATCGATTTTTAGCTTCTGTGCATCATTCTGGTTCCGGAGATACTCATAGTGGATGGAAATAGGCCATTTTTGGCTGTTTTCCAGAAACCGGAAGTTGCCATCTTACAATTTAACAAGTTGTCTGAGATCGATTTGTGACTTCAGTGCATATTACGATTCCGGGCATACCCATATTGGGTGGTATTTGGTCATTTTCCGCTGTTCATCAAAAACCGGAAGTCGCCATCTTGAATTTCAAAATGGCATTCGGAAACAATTTCTGGCCTCTGACCGTCATTCGGGTTAAAGAAACACCCATATTGGGTGGTATTTGGTCATATTCGGATGTTTTCCAGAAACCGGAAGTTTCCATCTTGGATTTCAAAAAGGTATTTGGAGACATTTTCCGGATAGAAACCGGAAGTTTCCATCTTAAATTCAACAATGGCGTCTGGAATCGAGTATTGGCTCCTGTGCCACGACCCGATCATTTTAGGCTGTTTTTCCGAAAACCTGGGTGAAATATTTGTTTAGTTTGTATGGAAGACCTCCCTCCCCTTCCGGTAGAGTGCCAAACCACCATAGAAATTTATGTTTGATTTGTATAAGAGCGCTTCCATCCGGAAGTGAGAGGGTGTCGAATCACCATGAAAATATTTTTTGCTCCCACAACCAGGCCAAATTTGGTTCAATTAACTTGATTAGTTCTTAAGTTGTGAAAAAATTTGAGTTTCATTTGTATGAGCTCTCTCTTACAAAAGTGGAAGAGGTACCGAACCACTATGAAACTTTTTTTGCTCTTAAAACCCTCAACATATCGAATTTGATTTCATTTACTTGATTGATTCTCGAGATGTGCAGAAATTTGTGTTTCGTTTGTGTGGAACCCCTCCCTTCCTGAAGAAGGAGGGGTGTCAAAACATTATGGACATGTTTGTTACCCCTAAAAACATTCACATGCCAAATTTGGTTGTATTTTCTTGATTGGTTTTCGAGCTGTGCGAAATTTGTGTTTCATTTGTATGGGACCCCTCCCTCATAGAAGAGGAAGGGGTGTCAAACCATTATTGATATATGTGTTACCCGTGAAAACAATCACCTGCCAAATTTGGTTTCATTTACTTGATTAGTTCTCGAGATGTGCCGAAATTTTTGTTTCATTTGTATGGGACTCATCTCTTCCAGAAGAGGGAGGGGTCTTGAACTCTCTTAGCCACCTTTCCCGGCCCTTAAAACCCCTGTATGCAAAATTTCACGCCCAACGGTTCAGTATTTTTCAAGCCTATATGGATCAGACAGACAGACAGACAGACAGAGCTGAATTTTTATATGTTTAGATAGATGTGACCATTGATTTGGCCACATTTAACAATTTCGCTAACTAGGCGTGCGAGCAGTTCTGATTTTCGCGATGCGCGAGCACAATTTTATTACGTTGCTTCTCTTGCTTCGACGCCATTTTCTCAACTGAAGAAAAAATGTCAAAATCAAACATAAGGCATGATAATATACACACACATCTTTCAAACTAGGGGTGTTCAGGTTTGTTTTTGATACACGGTAAAAATAATACGGCAATTTGAAGTTGGCAAATTTTTTACCATAACACCCTTAAGATGTTCATGATTTAGACAAATAGAAGGAAGTCTTTTTTAGTTCACTACTTTGACAGGTCCTCCACTACCTTCCTGACGAATAATTTGTTGAGGTTTGCAGAAAATTATACACAGTCGAAACCAGAAGATTTTCCCATCCAAAATGGTTTACCGTGACCCTTTGGCCAAAATTTTCGTGCAGTTCAGTTAAGACTGTACATTGCGCTTGCGGAAAGTTTTCTGTTTCGACGTCATATTGAACAGAACTCTGTCTACATAAACAAAACACACATACTGGCATGAAGAGGAGAGAGAGGTTACATTTACATACTCTTATTTTTTCTCTGAGCGTGTATGATGTGGAGTAGAAAAGCCTGAGGAAATTCCAAAATTTTTGTTGTCACTCGTTACATATAAATTTCTCCATATGACATGAATCAGTTTTAAACCCTGTTTTAAGATCTGTGCTTAAATATCACATTACTTATTGTAAAAAATATAACTTCCTTATTGAGAACAATTTTTATTATAAGTTATACTTAAGATATTAAGCATATATTGGTAGTACTTCTGAATCACAGAAATTCGTAATTAACTATGCCAGAAATAATTGTGCTCATGCGAAATTTAGTTTGCCAATAACTGACGAAAACTTTCAGTTTTTTATTTGTTTGAAAAGTGTACGCAGATGTCTAAATCAATGTTATCGTGACCATGTTTTGAAAACTATTTTCTAAAAATTTGGAAACATTACATAGATTCACACTCTTGAGATTTATCTACATTTCGCCACAAAAAACTTTGTATATGTTTTTGTTTTGTGATTGTTTCGTGAAGCGTAACAGAAATGCTAAATTTTAAAAACGAATTCATTCATAAAATTACTTCCTAAAGTTACTTCCTACTAAAATGTAGACTGCATGGAATTGATTTCTTATTCTACACTTATAAAACACTACTTGTTTTTCAATGATTCATTTCTTCAACTAAATTTACAATTAATTGCATTTATAAGATGTTTTTTAATTTCAATCATGCATTGAGTGAGCTGATAACTTCTTACTATTTGTCAGTAGATGGCGCCAACAGTAAGTACTAATCAATTATTAAATATTTACAATGTGATTAACCAAGCTAAGACTTACGGTAAATCAACCCCTTTGACACATTAGTGATTTTATTGTGGCCTGTTATATTTTCAACCCATTAGGGACCACGTGCTCGATTTTTCGATAATGATAGCTTGGAATGTTAGGTACAAAAAAGCCTGCTGGGCATCCATCCCATCCTATTCCGTAGGGGAGAGAGCGTCTCGCTCAAATGTGTTCAAAAACACAATTTTTCAATAATTGTTTTGAAGCTGAAAAAAAAAGTAGAAACTGTTGATAATAATATAAGCTGGTAGCTAACAGATGACATTATTTTTGTCCCATTTCTCAATATTCTGCAAGCATATTTTCCTCACGGTTGGGCCCACTATAGTGTCAAATTAACTTGTCGGTTGCGAAAAGTCGAAAAAAAAATTTCTCACCATTCTTTTTCATTTGATTGGAACAAAACAGGCCCGCATAATATAAATCACGAATCACGAAAAAATCGGGATTTAGGTCCGGTCCAAATTGTGTCGCCAAATTGTGCCAGATAGTCGTCATTTGCGAAAAGTTATACTTTTCTTTTATCAGTTAAAAAAACGGCGGCTTTAACGCATCGAGAAGTAAAAATAGTTTACGAAAATGCCGTTTTAAGTAAAACAACGTACCATGATAGGTTCCGTTAGATTAAATACGGTGAAAAAGGGAAAAAACTAACGAAGAAGGTGGATTGAGGACACTGCTCGATAAGGATCCATGCCAAACGCAGAAACAGCTTGCTTTGGTATTGAAAGCTACCCGCCAAGCCATTTCTAAGCAAATTCATGCTTTGGGAATGATAAGAAACTTGGATTCCTTATGTTTAAAGGCAAGTAACGTTGAGCATTGTTTTTTCGCCAGTGAACAACTGCTCTAGCGTCAAAAAGGAAGGGTTTTCTTCATTGCAATCGTGATGGGTGATGAAAAATTAATTCAACCCAAAAAATAGAAAGTCATTTACATGTGTAATTAGGCCGAGCACCGCGTGAAAAACGGCCAAAATACGAGCAGAGGCACGAAAAAGTTATTCAATTGCATGAAAACTCTCGGACTCATATTGCTAAAGGAACATTCCATGGAAAATGAGTAAACAAAATATTTCTTAGCCTAAATTCCGACTTCGCCAAAACTTTTAATAGTTGTTTCATTTTGATAATAAGGTCACTTTATCATATCAACTGTTCATGTTGACCTACCAAAGTGGTGACTGATGGATAAAAATTTCTATTTTAGAAAAATGGCTTCTTTGATTGAAATGGTGTCTTCAGCAAAATTGTAGGTACCGTAAACTGGGGTGACTTTGATCACTTTTTTGATTGTATCTTAAATATTTTCAGAATATACTGAAAACAATATTGTTGGATATTTTTAAAATAAGTACTGGCATGCATTGAGAAAGATTCTGTCACTACTTCAAAAGTTTAGCAACAATTTTGCTGTTTTTAAATATGCTTTGAAAATTTTACACCAATCATCATTCCGGGGTGACTTTGATCACTTCATTATTTTGATGAATTTGGAGTAACACTTTGCTACTTTCACTAAATTAAACAGCCTAAAACGACTTAAACGAGTTTATAAATCTGGAAATCAATTTGGGGGCCATTCACATTCTACGTTAACAGCTTATGTTGGCAAATGTCCAAGATTCATACAAAATTTTTACAACGTATATGAATGATTATCCACTGAGAGGGAAGGTGGTCTAAAATCATCAAAAACTAGCCTACGTGGAATATGACTTATGCAATTGTCCAAATTTTCATGTTACCTCACGTCTTTGGTTTTTGTTAAGAAGAAATATGTAATACGCTGTGGAGATCATTGGGACTCAACATTGCCTTTGAGGAAAAACTTGCAAAAATAACAATGAAATGCATTGTTATAATATTTGTTCATCTAAAGAACTAATCTGGGAACAAAATAAAAAATTTTACGTATTGCAACTTGTTGTTTTGAATCTGCTTAAACCGATAGTTTGTATGCAACAAAAATCGCCAAAAATACACTTTATTTTCAATAATTATTTTAGCATGAAAAACACTCCTTTAATAGCAGGAAATGCATGAATACTAGAAATGCAGACGTATATCCACACAATCAGGGAAGATTACGACAAATCCCAAGCACTACTAGCGCTTTTTTACCACATTTTCAGAAAAGAGGTACAGTGATCAAAGTCACTTCGGTGATCAAAGTCACCCCAGTTTACGGTAACAGAATGTGCGGCTCTAGAAATAATATGTGCACTCTAAATTTTTTTTCTGTGCCAAATTTTCCAAATTGTCACAAAATATAAAATACCTCAAAAAGTCTATTTTTTTTAATCTGTTTTTTTTACACATTGAAGCTGACAACGTGTACTTCTATCTGTCAAAATGTCTGTAATTCAGGCAATTCAAGAGCTTCAAAACGTAGTAAAATGCTTATATTTTTGTTATTCAAGATAAACCGACCTGTAAGTTGTCAATATTTACTATTGAAGAGGTTGTATTCTCATTCAACTAAGGACAGCGGTTCTCAACCTTTTTTGTCCGCGTACCCCTTGGCGATATTTTTCATATCGATTGTACCCCTGGCTTGGAATGTTATCGCAGAGTGGGAGAGAGTAGTGGTAGATCATTTAAAGGTAGTCTAGTTCTGGTTTCAAATTAAACTATGGTTTGATTGATTGATTGCTACAATCATGTTTTTAAGAGCAAGATTGGGCAACAAATGAAGTATAATAAAAATGCTCTGTCCGCCATTACTGATTTTTCTTTCGCGTACCACCTGAAGGCATTCGAGTACCCCCAGGGGTACGCGTACCCCAGGTTGAGAAACGCTGAACTAAGGATGTAAATGAGTAAAATTTTGCGATGGAAATTTGAGCAAAAAAGCACCCCGGATCCAAGCACAAATAATAAAACAACACATAAAAATCGCACAAAACAAGTAAATAACTAAACTCCACAATAATCAGTGATAGTTTCATTGTGACGAGCTAGACGGATTGCACTCTTGGCAGACACGAAAAATCAAGCGACACAAAAATGCAACTAAGCTCGTTCTAAATTATATTCATTAGAGCCACTTACCCTGGATGCAAGGAATAACAATAACCTTCCTGTAGGAGCCTATGACCACTGCTACCATTAGTTACTTCCGGCCAACCTACACTCCATACCGAACGTGAATCAAAAACCGCTACTGTGTCTGGTCAGAGCGGATGTTAAACTACGACTGATCCTCTCAACCAAGGCTAGTGTGGGCGTTTAACAGCGCCAGATTACTTCCCTATTTCTTCCTTGCTGCACATTCACACCATTGCAAACAGTTTTGCCGACATGTGCGGACGGTGTAGGGACAGAGAAACATAGTTTCACTTTTCCGAATGGTTAATTCTCCACTCAACTATATCTATTTACCGACACAATCCTAAGTGCGAACAATTTACTCGAGTTTTACATTTTCCAGAGAGCTACAACATCGCTGTACAAACGATTTTCAATCAATTGTTAGAATAAATGGAATGCTGTAATTGCACTACAAAAATTTGTAAACGTTTGGATCAGCAGCTAGTTTTTTTTTAATCAATTCGCTGAAAACTCTCTACAAATAAAAACCAACAGTTGAAAGTGGCTGCAAGCTACAATGAAACACTTTGGCTTAATACGGAAACGAACTCGACACAAACTTCTTCGGTTCAATTTTAATCGAGATATAAAGCTAAAGGTTAAGTTTCAAAGGCTGTCAATGAAGCATGAAAATAATCGAATGTATCTTACGCTGATCTCGTAGCTTTGAAACCGATCTGCAGAATCAATCGGAAATAAAATCATTCGTACTTTCTTCATCTGCTGCATTTTCCACATACGCCCGACTGTATCCACTGTCATTTTGCTTTAATGATTAGCGAGCTAATCATTAAAGCGAGGAAGAGGATTATTATAATGTGATTACGCATTATCTTAGATACAACATGAAATTAAAGCGGTCGCACCTTCCATTCCACAGTTGACCGTAATTTATGTATCTATTCAAAGCTAGAGCAGAGTAGCATGAAAAGAAAGTGGCACTAGCTTCCGATGTTGGCAAATGTTAATCCATCTTGCGCTAATCGTAATATAAAGATCCGGCCCTTGAACTGCGACTGCGTTGTGTTGTAGAAGTATAACTGAAATAATTTTCGTGGTTTTGCATATGGCAACAATTTTATTAGCAATTGAAACTTATATCATCAAATAAGGGACACTTGGCCGGTTCAAAATCAAATCCGTTCCTATCACGTTTTATCTTTCTCGCCGAATAATGACTCGAATTGTGCTTCTTATTTGGACACGTAGATTTGTGCCACGTTTACCAACCGATTAAGTTTCAGAAACTGATCGAATATCAGTTTTTGTCAATGGAAACATTTTTCAAAATTTATGCAAAGGATTATAAAATATAATAAATAATAATCAAATAGGAAGATAAAATGATAAAATCTCATTAACTTAGGTTTCAACAGTTTTGTTCACTTTAATTCTTTTTTTGGAAAGGCTATTGCTAATCTTCTTCCTATTTACTATTCCACCCTTTTACTTTTACGAAAATAAATAAAGGGAATCATTATCTATTGTGCTTTGAATTATGCTTTGTAGATGAAATACTCAAAAGTGCTTCTATCCGATCCGAATCAAAAGTTAACAACTCGAATTTGAGATTTTGCATCGTGTTGACTTTTTGTGAAAATTTATTAAAATTCATTCGACAAGGTGTGCATTAGGGTGTCCCAAAAAATCGATGATAAAATTAAGGTGCTCAGCCCTAAATTAAAAGATAATGTTATTTATAACATTTTTGTAGAACATTTCGACTTTCTAAAAAATCGTTTTCAGGTTGCTCAAACGTGATTTATGAAAAAATTACTTTTTCAAGCTACAAAACCATCCTTTTGCACTTTTTTCAAATCTGTTCGATTCCTAAATTTTTTTTATTTTTGACGTAGGACTACGTCTTTGTTTTCTATACTAGTTTACACTTTGTGAAATTGAAAATGAAACTGGCAAAAGTTGCGGCAGATTTCAAACGATTATAGCAAGCGAACGGCCTAATGCATCTTAGTCATTTATATGTCTGTGGATAGATAAAATGTGTAACAATTTTTTGATGTAATGTTCAACATTGTTGCTTTACTGCTTAATGGTGGAAAAAGGTGAAAAGTTCCAAGGTCAAGCATTCCCATACATTTCCCTCGTTATTGGTTTGCTTCCCAAACACAGATAACAATAAAATGGACGAAATTCCACTTCCTACATATTTTGACTCAACAAAGTGTTTTGGTTTGTTCCTCTTTCTCCAAGCTATGTGGCCACGCCCTAATGGCAAGAATCTACGCTGAACTCGATACAAAAGACTGCGTGTAGAAAATTCAGCTTCAGTCTAGTTTGTCACACAACAGCGAGTGGAGTATAGCTGTTAGTGGTACACGACATTGAGAAACGAGAGCTGCATACGAATCAACTTCCAGGCAGTGCAGAGCATGTTACCTTTATTTTGCATACGGCAGCAACAGTTACCATCGTACGCTGCAGGATATTTTGTTGGCACAGCTACTGGAGGGCACAGCGGAGAGCAAATTTTATGCGCGGCCAACAAAATATTCAACACTACCGGTGGTGGTGCGATCATCAGCGTTCTGTAGCACGAATTTCACACTGAAGATTATGGAATCGGTTCTTTTCAGAACTATAAATGCTTAGAGATAAGAGTTATGAGAATTTTTACAACTACTACTGAGGTAAAGTTTTTATGTATCCATGCATCGTTAGTTTTACAATAACGATCATCAAATATAAACGGTAGTGCTGCCTATGAACAGTTTATCGCAGCATATAGGGGGAATAGGGGCATAATGAGCACCCTAACTTGATTGCTGAATTAAGCATGGAAAACGACAAAAATTTTAAGCTGTCTTCAGTGCAAAACTTGAATTAACTATCTATAATTAAAGGTACACTATTCACAAATTGAAAAGTTCATCGTATAATGGTAAAAAACACAAACTAGATTCATGCATAAAAAACTAGCAAGCAGTCGATGTGTGGGGCACAATGGACACCCCACTGGGGCATACTGAGCACCTACGGGGTATAATGAGCACTCTTATAGAACATATCTTGAAACTGTGTAGAAGTACAACTGATGGGCCAACGTTTGTCGCGGCATGCCGTGATACTTGGCGGCTTGTTTCGTGATTGTCCCGTCGCGCCTTATGGCGGCCGATTTTGCCTGCAGTCCCTTTTTCACACCGATTCGGTCTCAAAGATTTTCTAATATTTGTTCGCACCATCACTGTAAACAAACACTGACTATGGAAACAGACAAACTCACAAGTCTACTGAGATTAATTTCAGGTCAGTTTATGTGACAATGTGTGCTCATTTCACCCCACCTAAAGGTGACCATTTCGCCCCTATCGAATTAGTTTAAGTTAACATGAGATTTTACCACTAATTATAACTTAAAATCAAAACTTTAATGATGGTGAAATTTGGGGTACGACCCATACGTCTTATTGATGTGTCTACATACTTGATTGAGCCATTAAAACGACCGTAGAAGCTTATTTTGTAGTGCGCAATAATAATAATTTTTCCAACATCCGGGAGCCAAGTTGATTTTTTTAATATATTGTCATATTTTAAACAGACAAGCCACTTTTGTTCTAAAAAGAGATATACTGTAGTAACTACGGAAGAGTTCCACATACCATATTGCATTAAAAAATGCGTAGTTTCGCATAAAAGAGGGGGGTCCATTTCGCCCCTTGTGCTCATTATGCCCCTAATCCCCCTAATATATACATTTAGTCCTACGTCACCATTTCATACAACCCCTAGGGCTGTATACCTTGTAGTATTGTGGGGTTCTTTTTGAATATTTTGCATGGT
Source organism: Wyeomyia smithii (assembly GCF_029784165.1). Lineage (NCBI taxonomy): Eukaryota > Metazoa > Arthropoda > Insecta > Diptera > Culicidae > Wyeomyia > Wyeomyia smithii. The sequence continues at coordinate 141,463,585 of NC_073694.1, read as the reverse complement.
TTGGTTCAGCATCGCATTCAATTATTTGACTCACTGGGCCCATTGAACATCACAAAAAAGTGAATTTTTCTCATAATTTTTAGATAAAACCCTTCAAAACACATATAAAAAATTTTTTTGATCAAGAACTGAAATTTTTACTGCTAAGCGGGATTCAAGGCGAAAATTCACAAGAAAAAAGATTCTTGATATCTTAACCGGTGGCTGAGATATTGGCGTTTATACATGTGATGGAAAACTATGCATTTTGTCAAAAATAAAAAAAAATTTGGCTGGTAATATCAAATCTCGACGTTAAATTAATTTCTAAAATATTTGGGATCAGAAAAAAGTTTTTAGTTGTTTGCTGCATTTTTCCATCGGTCAAAGAATTAAAACATTGTCCGCTTTAAGGCTCTACTTACTTATGAGCTCAAATTTTGCGTAGGAATTAAAAAAAAACTTCAGAATCCTATCGTAAATGAAAGTCGATTTTCTTTGTAACCCTAATCAACAATTAAAATATGTTGAAAATAAAATTGGTTCAGGTTGTTAGAAAGTGCAAAATATGATAAATCTAAGCCAAAAAATCTATTTATAAGCGGCAACTGTTTTATTTTTCATCTAGGAGCCAACATCACTGTATATTTGATCGTTTAGAAAAAGTCGAAACTTAAAAAGAACTCGAGAATAAAAATCATCACAACATACATTGAAAACGTTACATTTTTTTGGTTTTGTCCGATAATTCCGTGTGGGTAAGTACCCACAGGGATATTTTCCGAGTGGGTACTACTACCCATACTACCCACATCAACAGCCAGCCCTGGATGGCGTTCCACCAATCTTTCTGCAAAAATCGGACGGGGCCTTAGTGTCCAAACTCATCATTCTATTTCGAGCCAGCTCTAGGACGTATCCCGGACAACTGGTGGAACGTTAAAGTGATGTGCGCAGGGTTGCAGACAAGTTTAATAGTTTGTCTACAGACGGACAGACGTACCACGAAGTGTATTTTTGTGGAGTTACGCGGAATATTTCCGCCGCAATGGTGGTGACGATGATTTTTTTTCCCTTTGCACTTAGTTGACAGTTGTTGCGCGTCGTACTACCAAAAACAGTAGATAAGGGGTATGGTTGCTTGAAATGCTGGATGTTTATCTTTTGCGGAATATGTCCAGTAGATGTCGCACAAATTTATTGAAATATCATTTTTTTAGAATTATGTATGGGGTGGTTCGTCTGTTTTCTGAGGCTTATTTATCCAAATCTTGCGGTTATCAAAAGGCTTCTTATTTTAACTCATAATGGACTACGCATCATCACGGAATTCCTCACCTGACATTTTCCTGCTCTTTATCATTTGAAGGAAATCGGCCTAGTCTTAACCGACACTTACCGCTTTTGAAATGCTGAACCTGTGAGTCACTGGTTTCATCAACCTTGTGGAACCGAATTGGGACACAGGCTCGCAACCAACAACCTTAACTCCATCAATGAGTTTGAGCATCTTGTAGTGTGTAAAGCAATTGGCGCCAGCTACAAAAGGGAACTATTCCTGTCGCAGGGGTACTTTTGCCCAATGCCTTTCAGGTTTTGTATCCCTGAAGGGCAAAGAGAGCTACGGAAAAATAATTGATCTAAAACACAAGTTCGGTATTGACGAAAACAGAAACTTCCCTGCCAATAAAAGCATTCAGGTGGCAACTTCTTTCAATCACATTTGAAAACTTGGTTTGACTGTTGATATATTTTTCACTAAAAGTAGAGAAAAAAAAAACACAGGATGTAAGTATTCCAATAACGTGACGCTTTCATGTATATAGTATACAAAGTTACGTTACTTGAGACAAAAAAATAAATAATATCAGAAGTTATGATACGGTCTCGAGGTACGGTGCTGGCCTAACAAGCCAGTCGTCATATGTTCGAGTCCCCACTCGGGAGAGACTGTTAGTGTCAGTAGGATCGTGGCACTAGCCCCGCGATTGTCCTGTACAGAGGCTGCGAAGTCTGTGTATAATAAAAACAGAAGGTCGAGTTCCGATACGGAATGTAGTACCAAGGGTTTTGATTTTAGTTATGATATTTGATAATCTCGTTTATTTTCTGGACTAGAATTGCGATTACAGTTACGTCGCAGAAGCATGCTCTTTTCTCGTTTAGACCAACTAGACCACCACTTCACTAACCCATATGCTGTACGTGATGGGAGTGTTTTAATTACCAAGTTCCCGGTTGCACTTCTACCCTAGACAGAGGATTATTACCTGGAACATCCAACAGTCTGGTGTCGCTTACTGAACCAGTTCACTCAGTGATATTCCTGCAAGTAAGGATTATAGCCCGACCACATGATTGTGCAATGCTTCCGCGTGTTCTGACTATTGACAACGGCAACCAAGATGAAGCAATTTCTAATCAATTAATGTAACGGGAAACCAGCCGGGCAAAAGCTATTGAAACGGAGCCCAAGTAGTGTCTTCGAAGTGCTGTTGCGTTCGAACGAACAATTATGGAACCGTTTGCAGTCAAGACGACATGCGATGGATGGAACGACAAACCAGCTCGATAAACTTGACTTAAATCATATAATTACCAGCTCCGTCGATGGTCAGGTTTCACAGTTGATTACAGTGATGTTGATGGGTTGATAAATTGCTGCTGAAAGAGCAGCGCACTTTGAACTTAATGTCTGCGAGTCTCTGATGCAATCGAAATCCAAAGCCAGGCAAGAAGCGATCCATTGTTAGTTTTGTAGCGATTTTAGTTTGCCTGCTTGTTTGTTTTTATGAAATGTATAAAACATTCCAACAAGCGGTATGATGGTAAGTGCAAGAAATATGGAAGAGTATGTGTGATTGAGATATTAAACATATTTATAGCTTTTTTGAAGGTTTGAAATCGGTTATTATCGTTTACACTATACACTGCAGATGTTACATTTTTATTCAATTTGCACATTTTCCTTCAGACAGTTGCGGAGCTTCACAGCGCCACCGTATCTAGCCAGAATGGTCGCAAGTAGATAGTGAAAGTTTTTCGTTTTCACAACAAACAGAAAGCAGAAGGCAGCGTGGAAAGAAAAACTCCCTTCCTCCAGATGATGCATAACATCTAGCCACTTAAAGAACCGTATGGACTGGACACCGCAGATGGAGTCATAGAAATAGAAAATAAGATAATAATATCATTTAATTAGATGATTCAATCAGCGTGATGATATCTTCCGCACATATTTACTATTACTCTGCCATGGTTACCAAGTAATTAAATTCGTGTTTATAATCGCCAGACAACGTTCTATAAAATGGAAGGAACTTCCCCGACAGTATTTCAACTGCGTTCTACATAAGTTGGAATTAATCGTTGATCGTATCTCACTTGATGAGGTAATTCTGAACTAGGTCCAACAAGCACCTTTGTGATCGAATTGGTGGTAAATTTTAGGATTTGACACTGATAGTGTTTTCTTAGAACGTTTAGATTCCAATGAACACATTAGAAAGTACCGTTAGACTAATGAACCATAATAAGTGTAGTAAACGAAACATTTTCTATATAGCTTTATTTTTCGGACCATAAATAAAATTCATATCTTTTAGCGATAGAGCCATGATGTTTTTCCAGTGAGGATGGTAATCGTGCTGCGTAGGGTACCAAGGCAGCGCATGAACGAAGGAGAAAGAGAAACACCCTCGTTAGAGCGTGTGGTATGTGTAAAGACAATATGTTCATAAACCTATATCTAAAGCCTAATCGTTTTCAACGCATTAGAGCTTGGTGCCTCCGTTAATTGTTCCAATCTAAATAGCAGGATGATTTTAATGTAATTAAACAATGTACCTTGCTCAACTTGAATCGCACATCGCATATTGAGATACGTACGATTGAAAGTTGTTAGGCTCAGATCAATGATTTGGTACAGGTGATTTTTCTTCTTCTTTTGTTTACTTATATGGTTTTCTCGACTTCAATAAAATAGTTGTGCAAAGTAGCAATAGCTTCATCTAACCACAAAAACTGGCCATTTCGTGTCTCGGAAAGCCTCTGAAGAATATGCATGTATTTATTCATGTGTGTAAGTAATGGAATCATTGGGATGTTTTTCTTTGAAGACGTCTTCCGAAAAAAACGTTACCATCTACGGCGTACGTTGAAAATACATGATCCGTATTTTTTCATTGCCCAAACTGTAAGATCTGAGCTTGGTTAACACATGGTTTCAACAAGAGCAACACGCAATGGATGTCTTAAGGGATGAGATTGGTAGACAATTTATCTCTCGTTTTGATCTTGAGCAATTCCACAAAACATGTTCCCAGTTTTAATATATTTTTAAATCGTCATTTTTTTTTTGACTGAAACTTTGCATAGACGTTTCTAATGGCAAAAGATGCCATTTTGTGCTAATAGGTATTTTTTTGACGTAGGACTTCGTCTTTGGTTTCTATTCTAAATTGCAATTTGTAAAATTGAAAATGAAACTGGCAGAAGTTGCGTCAGATTTCAAACGATTATAGCAAACTAACTACTCAATACATCTTAGTCATTTATATGTCGATGCATAGCTAAAATGTGCAACAATTGTTTGATATAATGTTTAACTTTGTTGCTTTACTGCTTAATGGTGGAAAAAGGTGAAAAGTATTCTGACTCGAAAAAGTGTTTTGTTTCGTTTCTTTTTCTCGAGACTGGGTGGCCACGCCTCCAATTCAAAAATCTGCGCTCAACTCGATACAAAAGACTGCGTGTAGAAAATTCCGCTTCATTCTAGTTTGTCACACAATAGCAAGTGGAGTATAGCTGTTAGAGGTACGCGACATTAGGAAACGAGAGCTGCATACGAGTCAACTTCCAGGTACTGCGGAACATTTTACCAACAGGCACCATCGTATGCTGCAGGGTATTTTGCTGGTACAGTTACCGTGTTACCGGACATTTGGTTCAAATGGAACGGTAACGAATGTGAGACGTTTTGGTGTGGGTTTTTGTAAAATTAAATGTTAGAGGTTAAATTTTAGTATGTAAGGTAGATTAAGTAAAGTAGTTTTTTTTGTTTTCTGGCTCTTTTTTGTTAATTGTTGTTTGTTTAATTTTGTTTGCTGACTCATTTTGTATTTTTGTTTAACATAGTGTAAGTGTACTAACCCATAAATCAATTCTAACCGATAATTAGGCTTCGAAAAAATTGCGGAAAAGTACTCGATGTGAACGTTACCGTTTGAGGAAGTGAGGGGCACTGTCTAAAATGCAATCCCTGGGCCCGTAAAAGAGACCTTCCGTGTCCACCCCGGAACATCCAGACCAGGTGTTGGGGCTTAGCACGAAGGCACTACAGCCTCCGTAAAACATAGCCCAGGGAAGGGACAGCCTCACTCCCTCAACGGTAATAGCCCCCGATTTATATATATATATATATATATATATATATATATATATATATATATATATATATATATATATATATATATATATATATATATATATATATATATATATATATATATATATATATATATATATATATATATATATATACATTTGTAACGGAAAGACCGCAACGAAAAAAGACGGCAAAAGTCCGCACTAATATACCCACCCCTTAAAACGATCCAGAAATGTTTATACCACTTGTGCAACTGCACGAAAAATTGGTATCCGGTATGGAGATAGGAGAGTGAGAGAGAGGACAAGCGAGAGAGAGAGAGAGGACAAGATCGGGAAGGTGACAGATCGAGAACAGATAGTCGGAAGATAGCCATCAAGAAAGACAGTCACGAAAATTATAGTTTGGACGAAAAATTGGAAGAGAAAGTTGGAAAGGTGATAAAAGTTGGAAAAAGTGGTGACAAGTTTGGTCAGCCAGAGTTGGCGGTCGAGCCAGAGGGCTATCTAAAGCAGTGCCGAGGATCAACGTTCATCAGTGGGCGACTACCGGGAGCCGTCATTCTCTCCCCTGTGGACTTCACCACTAGGCCACGAGGGGCCGTCACCAACTCCCCTGCGGTTACACCTTTACCGCCGTTCGAGCACGTGGGCAATTGTGGAGGCGATCCACCTGGCGCTAAGGCCTTCTACCCTGCGGCAGCGGATCTTCCGTGTGAGCCGTGTGCTACTTCTGGCATCGCGGGTAAGCCGTGGGATTCTACGGAACCATCGACAACATCCGGAACGCGTGTCTTCAAGGTATGTCCCTCTCCTCTTCTTCTGTGCGTCGTTCATCAATGGGCCCCAACGTTCGTCGTTTAGCGCTACATCGATGATTGTGAATAAATAGTATATAGCATGAATTCCCCTTTTTTTTATATAAAGAGCCAGTTACCCTTCCCTTAACGTCTCTGAGTCGTTCCGCTTCGCTAACGGTAAGTCGTCGGGTTGCATGAGTCCCCCTTAAGTCGGTTGCCGACCCTGAGATAACCCCATAAAGAGCTAGCTGGGTTGAGTGAGAACATGCCTCACTTATAATTGGCGATCCTCGTAAAATAAAATATTCTAATCTTCTATTAGAATATTTTACCCGGATGTGGGGAGACTCGAGAACAATTTGTCACTTGTCTCGATCATTTGCGCTGTGATTCTTTTCTTTGAAGTTTTAGCAGGAAGTGTAAGCTGTTTGAACCATCGGGAAAATAGGTAGAAACTGGTCGAAAGTTAGGTTAAATTTGATATCGTTCGGATAGAATAACGCACCCCCTCGAGTTTTGGTACACGTGGTAGAAGATCAGGGAGGATATTCGTACTGAAACAATAGAAAGTATTGCATGAAATTTAGTAAAGAGTGATGGAAAATACAAAAATTTTCTCTAGAGAGAACGTGAATCAGAAATATTTAGATTTGCGAGTAGATTTTTTGGATGGAGATGAATTAGAAGAGGAGTTAAGTATGAGGCAGATAATCGTTACCGGAGACAGGAGTATGTCACGTTTGAGACGCATGTTGCGCGACGCGATAAAGCAGGAAAAAGAGCATGGTTTCAACGACAGAATTTTACTCCGTAGTCCGTTGCAAGAATTAGAAATCTGTGAATCGAAATTAGACAAATTTGAAATGTCGGCAAAAACGAGCAAGAATGTAGCTCCCAAAAACCATTCACTTTTATTACATTTAGCTAATCGATTAATGCTAGTCTCGAATAATTCGGACTCAGCAGAACGGCAACAAGCAGAAGAAATGATAGTTAGAATTATTGATCGTCTAAACCAATATTTTGGAGATAGCGATGTGCAAAACGTGGTAGTCACAAGCTCTCAGCAAGATAACCAGCAAACAGATCCGCAGAAACATTCTCCAAAATTGTCTGAACCCCTAGAAGAGGAAATCATGGATTGTTTAAAAAGGTTAGGGTTTTCGGAAACTACTAGCGAATCGACAAGCATGAATAATTTCCGCGACACGCTGTGTGCTATTGAAACGGAACTTAAATTGTTACGAAAATATAGGGCCGAACATGAATCGTTAACAAGAGCTGTGTCGAACCAAATTTCGAACAGACAGAGGGCAATAAGTTCGAATGATGCGGTGGTCGTAAGCCACCCGACAGTACCAGTGAGTTATACAGGCACTATTCCAAAGTTATCGTCCTCCGTTACTACTTACTCCACTTTTACAACCCAGTATTCGCGACCAATACCAACACCTGTGATACAAGCGGGAAGTCTAGGGACATATAGCACGATCACCGGGAATAGGTACCCACTTGGAGGTAACAACGTGGGGGAATTACCAGCGACCGCGTGTTCCACTGCTTATGTGAACTCTGAAAGCCACAATGGAAATGTGAACCCTGTGTTTGCGGTGGGGTATCAAAATCCGGTGAATACGCTAAACCAACTGTTTAACATCCCACAGGTAGCCGTTAGCTCTGATAGGCCACCAATTCCTTACACTACCGTATCTTATCCAGCATGGCCCATAACCACTACATATGTGCCACCCGCGCCAATACCACAACCCCGAATTTCGAACTCGTCCCACCGGACGCTTCCAGTGTCCCAATGGAATATTGAAAAATATTCAGGCACAGACCAGGGAGCTAAGCTCAATGAATTTTTGGCACTGGTTGAACAACTTTCTTTGTCAGAAAGAGTTTCGGAAGACGAACTGTTTGACTCGGCTTTCCATCTCTTTACGGGGCCAGCGGCCAGTTGGTATATGTCTATGCGCTCGAGCCGTAGTTTACAAAGCTGGTCTCATTTGGTTTACGAACTTCGGAAAACTTTTAGGCACCCGGAACTCGACTCTATGATGAGATCACGTGTGTATCAAAGGTTACAGCAGAAAAATGAAACGTGTCAGCATTATTATTTCGATGTAGAAAAAATGCTGCGATCCATGACCATCCAGATGGATGATCAGGAAAAGTTGGAAATTTTAAAGCGAAATCTTCGACGCGATTACAAGAAAGCACTTCTTTGGAAACCGATTAGAAACTTACCTGAGTTGGTGGAGGCAGGGCATTTGATAGACGCTTCTAATTTTTCACTATACCCAGCGGTATTAGGAAACGAAAGATCCGTCAACGTTGTGACTCAAAGAAACGGTCAGTCGTTTCGGCAGTCCAGTGGTAACCAGCCACATCAAGACCAGAACAGATCTGAGGGAAGTAAAATAGCCAAAACAAAACCCGATACTTTCGGAAAAACCAGACCAGACACGTTAGCTAGGGAAACGGAATCTAGATCCCCTGGGACAAAAAGATTAGGTCTAGACGATCCTCAAGAAGGATCTTCTAAGCCTCGAAGAACTATCGATTACCTGGTGGCGGGATTCAAACCACCCCCAGCGGACGTCTGCTTAAATTGTCGTCAACCGAATCACCAGGTAGATCAATGCCGATCACTTAAAGGTCTTATATGCTACCTCTGTGGATTCAAAGGATTTGACACACAGCATTGTCCATATTGCCAAAAAAACGATCGCCAGACGACCGAAAGTCGCCGGTCGTCCGACAAGTCCGCGTAAAACCGTTTAAGTCAACCGCTTATCAAGATTATTGGGAAGAAGTTGACCCTGCCTGGTATAGGTCTTCTTACCCACAAATTTTAGAGATTTGTATACCGAATCTCAACAATAACAGACCCTACGCGTGGGTCAGTGTTAATAATATTAAAATAATGGGATTCTTAGACTCCGGTAGTAATAGAACTCTAATTAGCAAAAATTTATTCCAACGTTTGCGTCACTACAATTTGAAAAAGCCCACCGACCAATTGCAATTGCGAACGGCGGACGGAGGCAAACTAAAAATAGTAGGAGAAATCTACCTTCCATTTGAGATGGATGGTCAAGTAAAGGTGGTACCTACACTAGTAGTAGAAGACTTAGTCGTCGATTGCTTACTAGGAATGACCTTCTGGTCCTGTTTCAATATATATCCTCAAGTACAGCAATGTGTACTTACCCAAGAAGACATCAGTCAAAGCCAACCACTAAAATCTTCCATACTTACCGCAAACGAAAGCGAGGCACTTGAGCAGGTAAAACTAATGTTTGAAGTAGCCAAAGCAGAAACTTTGCCCACCACTCCACTAATAAAACACACGATTGACATTATGGATGAATGGAAAACTAAAGCCCCCATTCGCCAATTTCCATACACCATGTCCCCTAAAATCCGCGAAAAAGTGGCAGACGAGCTAGACCGAATGCTTAAATTAGGAATTATAGAACGCTGCCACTCCGATTGGTCACTCAATGTTGTCCCAGTAATTAAACCATCCGGAAAGGTGCGGCTATGTTTGGATGCACGCAAAATAAACGAACGCACAATTAGAGATGCGTATCCTTTGCCCCATCCAGGCAGAATTTTAAGCCACTTGCCAAAAGCACGATACCTGAGCACCATTGATTTGTCTGAGGCTTTCCTCCAGATCCCTTTGGAGAAACAATCCAGGCGATACACGGCGTTCAGCATTCAGGGCAAGGGCATGTTTCAATTTACCCGACTCCCCTTTGGTCTGGTAAATAGTCCAGCCACCCTCTCCAGGCTCATGGATCAGGTTCTAGGACACGGGGAACTAGAGCCCCAAGTGTTCGTGTACTTAGACGACGTGGTCGTCGTGAGTGAAACTTTTGAGCAGCATTTAAAGCTGTTGCGAGAGGTAGCCCGGCGCTTGTCAAATGCAAACCTTTCGATAAATCTGGAAAAATCGCGATTCGGGGTTGAAGAGTTGCCATTCTTAGGATATCTTTTATCAACGGAAGGGCTACGGGCTAACCCTGAAAAAGTTAGGGCCATCGTCGAATACGACCGACCTAACACTATTACGAAACTAAGACGATTTCTTGGCATGGCCAACTACTACCGCCGATTCATCGACGATTTTAGCGGTATTACCGCCCCGCTATCTGACTTACTTAAAACTAAAGCGAAAATTTTGGGTTGGAACGAAGAAGCTGAAAGAGCCTTCTGTTCCATTAAAGAAAAATTGACCACTTCTCCCATATTAGTCAGCCCGGATTTTGAAAAAGAATTCACTGTGCAGACGGACGCCAGTGATGTATCCGTGGCCGGTGTACTAACGCAGGACTTCGATGGGCAAGAAAAAGTCATCGCCTATTTTTCTCACAAGCTGACAACTCCTCAAAAGAACTATCATGCTTGTGAGAAAGAAGCGTTAGCTGCCTTGTTGTCGATCGAAGCCTTCCGAGGGTACATTGAGGGTTCCCATTTTACGCTCGTCACTGACTCGTCGGCCCTGACTCACATTTTGAGGACTAAATGGAAAACGTCGTCTCGTTGCAGTCGGTGGAGTCTAACTCTGCAACATTATGACATGACCATCGTCCACCGCAAGGGGAAAGAAAATGTGGTCCCGGATGCGTTGTCCCGCTGTGTAGCACTAGTTACCACCCGATCCGCTTCCGCTTGGTTTGAGGAACTGAAACAAAAAGTGTTAAAACAACCGGATAAATATCTTGATTTTCAGATGATCAATGGCGCCCTATATAAATATGTACCCACCCCGAATCACCCCTGTGATTTCAAATTTGAATGGAAGTTAGTCGTCCCTCCTGAAGAGAGAGATAGCATTATCAAAGAATGCCATAATCAGTCGATGCATATTGGCGTTGAAAAAACGTTGGCCAAGATTCGACAAAAGTATTATTGGCCACGTCTAACTTTAGATGTTAAAGAATATATAAAGAACTGTGTTACCTGTAAAGAGGTAAAAGCCGCAAATGTACCTGTGATTCCGAAGATGGGTGAACAAAGAATAGTAACCCATCCTTGGCAAATAATCGCAGCGGATTATATTGGCCCGCTTCCTCGAAGTAAGTCGGGAAATCAATATATTTTAGTAGTGATGGATTTGTTCAGCAAGTGGGTGATGCTAACACCTGTGCGTAAAATCAGCAGCAGCGGCCTCTGTTCCATCTTGAAAAGCCAATGGTTTTCACGATTTTCCACCCCCGAAACTATAATTACAGATAATGCTTCCGTGTTTCTGTCACGCGAGTTTAAATTACTTCTAGAGCGATTCCAGATTCGCCATTGGTTGAACGCTAAATACCACTCGCAAGCGAATCCCGTCGAGCGGGTTAATCGAACCATCAATGCCGCGATACGCACCTATGTCAAAACCGACCAAAGGCTTTGGGATAGCCGTCTAGCGGAGATCGAAACCGTTATAAATACAACCGTTCACTCGGGCACTGAATTGACACCGTTTTTTGTCATTCATGGACACGAAGCTTTTCTCAAAGGAACCGATCACAGTTGGTTTACGAATAAAAAAGATCCTACTCCAGAGCAGCGCGTCGAGGTAAAGAAGGAACTATTCCAACGTATTTACGATTTGGTGAAAACTAATTTGGAAAAAGCTCATAACTCAGGAAAAGCACTGTACGATTCTCGTCATAAGAAGTCTGCAGAACCTTTTCATGTTGGTCAAACCGTGTATCGGAGAAATATGAAGCAATCTTCAGCCTCTGAACGGTACAATGCCAAATACGGTCCGATGTATCTCGCTGCCAGAGTCAAGGCACGTGTAGGTAATTCCTCCTACGAGTTGGAAGATACCAACGGTAAAAACCTGGGAGTGTGGCCAGCTGCCCACTTAAAACCAGGATAATTTATTAAGTACACAATACGGAAAAATCATTTTACATTTCACGTTGGAAAAACGTTATTTGGTAATCGTTGATTCGCTAGTATCCTAAAAGGAAAACAAAAACACTTAGCCACTTAGAATTAAGGTTAGATAATATTACCATCGTCACGCAGTCTGTTTGTTAGCTTTGTCAGCAATCCCTGTCTATCGTGAACGGCCATCCCACTTTGTTCATGATGGTCCTCGGTTCAGGATAAAATTGGCACGATTAATTCCCTCGTATGGTCCAGCGATTTTGGTCCAGCAAAGCCAACGTGTTCCTCTCAGCTCCGTTCAGATGGAAAACTTTTGACAATGTTTATATGCACATGGCATTATTATTGACAAAGGTCATCGCAGATAAATTTCGTGTAGTTAGGGTTACCGGCGAGTAGCCAGAATCGGTTTACATCTCTATTTTGATTGGTAGCGAATGTTTAAACGAAAAATACTGGTATAAGAGATTAAGCTCTCCATTCAATACATACTTTTGACATGGTTGAAGCAAAATTGTAAGGAAAATATTTATTAGGTTTGAGCCATATTAGGCCTTGGTAAAAATTGGAAGAACTAAGGTTTTGCTGGAGACCAGAGTCTAACAACGTTGATGGTCAGTAGCAGGTCCTCTCTGATCAAGAGTGATACTGGAAACAGTGCGGAGTTGAAGTGTTTCAATACTGATGCCATATGACCCCGAAACTTTTAGTTCAACCAGTATTACCGGGCCGATAGGCCCACCGTTTATAAGGCAGAAATCGATGGCCTTAGTAGAAGATAATGAGAGCAGGTGACTAGATGTACGAAGGTCCCTGGTGTTTAGAATTAGGACTAGAATGGAATTAATGAGTTAATGGAAATGAATATAAGAATGAATGAGAATAAGGCGGACGCGTCGAATGAATGAAACTGAATCAAAGAATGAATAAGCGGATAGACAATTTTTTTTCCCAGCTAAATGCGTGGGAGTTCGATAGATATTGTGGTGAGAGTAGACGACCTTATCTCCCATGTTTAGTAAAACGAGAGGGATACAGTGAAGGAGAAATTCGGAAACTACGCGGGAATATAATCGAGAGAAGGATATTTAACAGGATTTTCGGCAAGTTGTAGGAACGTATTATGTTGGTCCAGCTTAGCATTTTTATAGTTAGAGCGGATAAGAAGGAATCACCCGGATTTGGTAAAGGCATGTAACGAAAAATTAACTTCGTAATTTTCCTACGCGGTCCCGGGGAGAATTGTTACCGGACATTTGGTTCAAATGGAACGGTAACGAATGTGAGACGTTTTGGTGTGGGTTTTTGTAAAATTAAATGTTAGAGGTTAAATTTTAGTATGTAAGGTAGATTAAGTAAAGTAGTTTTTTTTGTTTTCTGGCTCTTTTTTGTTAATTGTTGTTTGTTTAATTTTGTTTGCTGACTCATTTTGTATTTTTGTTTAACATAGTGTAAGTGTACTAACCCATAAATCAATTCTAACCGATAATTAGGCTTCGAAAAAATTGCGGAAAAGTACTCGATGTGAACGTTACCGTTTGAGGAAGTGAGGGGCACTGTCTAAAATGCAATCCCTGGGCCCGTAAAAGAGACCTTCCGTGTCCACCCCGGAACATCCAGACCAGGTGTTGGGGCTTAGCACGAAGGCACTACAGCCTCCGTAAAACATAGCCCAGGGAAGGGACAGCCTCACTCCCTCAACGGTAATAGCCCCCGATTTATATATATATATATATATATATATATATATATATATATATATATATATATATATATATATATATATATATATATATATATATATATATATATATATATATATATATATATATATATATATATATATATATATATATATATATATATATATATATATATATATATATATATACATTTGTAACGGAAAGACCGCAACGAAAAAAGACGGCAAAAGTCCGCACTAATATACCCACCCCTTAAAACGATCCAGAAATGTTTATACCACTTGTGCAACTGCACAAAAATTGGTATCCGGTATGGAGATAGGAGAGTGAGAGAGAGGACAAGCGAGAGAGAGAGAGGACAAGATCGGGAAGGTGACAGATCGAGAACAGATAGTCGGAAGATAGCCATCAAGAAAGACAGTCACGAAAATTATAGTTTGGACGAAAAATTGGAAGAGAAAGTTGGAAAGGTGATAAAAGTTGGAAAAAGTGGTGACAAGTTTGGTCAGCCAGAGTTGGCGGTCGAGCCAGAGGGCTATCTAAAGCAGTGCCGAGGATCAACGTTCATCAGTGGGCGACTACCGGGAGCCGTCATTCTCTCCCCTGTGGACTTCACCACTAGGCCACGAGGGGCCGTCACCAACTCCCCTGCGGTTACACCTTTACCGCCGTTCGAGCACGTGGGCAATTGTGGAGGCGATCCACCTGGCGCTAAGGCCTTCTACCCTGCGGCAGCGGATCTTCCGTGTGAGCCGTGTGCTACTTCTGGCATCGCGGGTAAGCCGTGGGATTCTACGGAACCATCGACAACATCCGGAACGCGTGTCTTCAAGGTATGTCCCTCTCCTCTTTTTCTGTGCGTCGTTCATCAATGGGCCCCAACGTTCGTCGTTTAGCGCTACATCGATGATTGTGAATAAATAGTATATAGCATGAATTCCCCTTTTTTTTATATAAAGAGCCAGTTACCCTTCCCTTAACGTCTCTGAGTCGTTCCGCTTCGCTAACGGTAAGTCGTCGGGTTGCATGAGTCCCCCTTAAGTCGGTTGCCGACCCTGAGATAACCCCATAAAGAGCTAGCTGGGTTGAGTGAGAACATGCCTCACTTATAACCGGAGGGCACAGTGCAGAGCAAATTGTATTTTGCGCGTCCAAGCAAAATATTCAATGCTACCGGTGGTGCGATCATCAACGTTCTGTAGCACGTATTCCTAGCTGGAGATTATGGAATCGGTTCTTTCCAAAACTATAAATGCTATAAGAGTTATGAAAATTTTCGCAACTACTACTAGTATTAAATATTTATATTTGTCCTACGTCCCCATTTCATACAACCCCTAGGGCTGTATACCTTGTAGTATTTGGAACACGACTAATTTTTGAAAAATGCTATTTTAGGAAGGTATTGATGATTACAAATATTTTTAGAACCAAAACGACGTGATCGGTGAGACGTCTCCGGCAAAGTTGTAGATAGTAAATTTGTAATAATACACACACACACACACACTAAAAAAATCATTTATTTTTGAAAAGAAAGTTTAAAGAAAATTCAAAACTAATTGTCTAAAAAAGTTCGTTTTTGAAAAAACTGATTTTTTTATAAAAACCACAAAAGATTACCTATACAATGAAACCGGTCCGATCATGGAGAAATCAGGAAAACAAAAGTTATAATTTTTTTAAAACCTGCTGCTCTGGCCGTTGAATGTCAATCAACAAGCTGCCGCCAGGTTACCGTGTACTCTTTGAGAAGATGGTCAAGAGTTCGAATGTTTGTAGAATCAGGTTATAAAGATATCTAAACACACCTAAGTAATATCTGAGCGAGTAATAGGCTTTTCTACACAAAAAAACCTAAATTAATCCACCTAGCGGTCATACCCAGCCTTTCTCATTCAAACTTATTATTTGTAAAAAAAAAATTACATGAACGCTTCGATCCAATAAATGTATATTCACTCTTTAGGTTCTGAAAAAATTGATGTTGTTATCTATACATATAAAAATGCAATCCGGTCTGTCTGTCTGTCTGTCTGATCCATATTGGTTCAAAAACTACCGAACCGATCGACGTGAAAATTTGTGTAGGGGTTTTTGGTGCCGGTAAAGGATCCTATGATAGTTTGAGACCCCTCCCTCTTCTGGAAGGGAGGGGTCCCATACAAATGAAACATAAATTGCTGCACAACTTAAGAACAAACCAAGCAGGTAAAACCGAATTTGGTATCTGGATGTTTTGAGGAGTAACAAATATGTCCATAATAGTTGGACGCCCCTGCCTTTTCTGAAAGTGAGGGGTTCCATACAAATGAAACACAAATTTCTGCACATCTCGAGAACTAATCAACTAAATGGAACCAAATTTGGCAGGTACATGTTTTTAGTGGTAAATAATATGTTCATAATGCTTTGACACCCCCCTTCTTTTGGAAGGGAGGTGTGCCATACAAATTAAACACAAATTTCTGCACATCTCGAGAACTATTCAACTAAAAGGAACCAAATTTGGCAGGTGAATATTTTCAGAGGTAACAAATATGTGCATAATGGTTTGACACCCCTCCCTTTTCTATAATGGAGGGGTCCCATACAAATGAAACACAAATTTCGCACAGCTTATGAACCAATCAAGAAAATACAACCAAATTTGGTATGAGAATGCTTTTAGAGGTAAGAAATATGTTCCATAAACGACCTCAGGCAACATTTTGGATTGTAAGATGGCAACATCCGGTTTCTGGAAAACAGCCAAAAATGGCCGATTTCCACCTTATATAATAATATCCGGATCTAAAGAGATCCACAGTAGCTCAAATCGACACCATTTTGAATTCTAAGATGGCGACAATAATGCAAGAAGCTAACCTCAGACACCATTATGAATTGTGTAATGGCAACTTCTGGTTTCTGAAAAACAGCCAAAAATGGTCGATTTCCGTCTACCATGAGTATCTCCGGGTCTAGAATGATACACAGCAGCTGAAATCGACCACAGACCCCATTTTGGATTCTAGGTTGGCGACTTCCGGTTCCTGGGAAACAGCCGAGAATGATCGAATAACACCCAATATGGGTGTTTCTTCAACCAGAATGACGCTCAGAGGCCAGAAATTATCTTAAATACCATTTTGAAATCCAAGACGACGACATCCGGTTTGTGAAAAACAGCCTAAAATAACCAAATACCATCCAATATGAGTGTCTCTGGAACCAGAATGATGCAATGAGCTAACAATTGACTTCAGGCACCATTTTGAATTGCTAAATGGCAACTTATAGGAAACAGTCGAAAATGACCGAATAATACTCAATATGGATATTTCCGTAATTGAGATGATACATAGAAACCAAACATTGACCCTTGACACCATTTGGCATTTTGAATTCAAAGACGACCACTGTTAGTTTCTGGAAAACAACCAAAATAACTAAAAACCTCCCAATATGAGTATTTCCGGTGTCAGATTGATGCCAGAAAATTTGCTGAAAATGACCGAATACCACCCAATATGAATATATTGAGAATTAGGGCGATATACAGAAGCCAAAAGTCGAGGATGTTGTCATTTCGATAAAACTAATCATTTCAAACGATTTGTCTTTTGACTTTGATCATATCCTATGGCCGATTCGTCGTGCATTTGCAGACTTTAAACACATCGCAAGGAATCAATGAATTAGGAACGTTAAAATAGAACAAAACCACATTTGAATTATGTGGAGACCACATATATCAATCAAAGCAGGTATAGTTTTGAATAGCCTTTGAATTTATTTTCTTTCCATAACTTTTAAGCCACATATCAAATTGTTATGAAGTTTGTTATTTGTAAGTTTGAGAGATAACTCGTTCGTATGACACTAGTTATGTTCAAATAAGTCATGTAATACTTGAGATAATAGACTTTCGTTGTTTTATTAACAATTTAATAACGATTACTTAAGTTCGATTATAATCAAATGAAATGGGAACGTATAGGGCAGCCAAACTTTGAAACCACGTGTTCAATCATAATTCATCAGTTAACCCTTAACTAGCCCGCTCATCTGATAATAATATTGATCAAATCGGTTGTGTAGTTTCTGAGATAGTGAAGTTTCGTGATTTTCACATCTTGGTACTTTACAGACGAAGTTAAAGTCCGATTACAGTAAAATTCAATAGGGTGTCACGAGGCAGCTAGACTCATTAGTTGACTCTAATTTTATGAAAATCGGTTCAGCCATCTCTGAGAAACATGAGTGAGATTAAACAGTCTTCAAAACACGGTTCTTGTCATAACTTTTGAACCACAAGTTCAATCTTTATGAAATTCAAAACTTAAGGGTATTTTAGGTAGCCCGTTCATTTGAAACCAATTTTGTTCAAATCGGTTGTGTAGTTTTCGAGACAATGATGTTCCATGATTTTAACAATTTGATGCATAACCTCTGAACTGAAAATGAAACTGAAACTCTGATGAAAACTGATTACAATGAAATTTAATAGGGTCTTATGGGACAACGAAGCCTTTCATTTGCAATTAATTTCATTAAAATCGGTCCAGGCATCTCTGAGAAAAGTGAGTGAGAATAAAAATCTGCACATACACACACACACATACACACACACACATACAGAAAATGCTCAGCTCGTCGAGCTGAGTCGAGTGATATATGCCATTCGGCCCTTTGGAGCACTTTTATACTTTCGGTTTTGCAAGTTATTGCTATACCTTTCTAGGAGAAAGGCAAAAACTGAAACTACTCAATTTGAAATTCAGTCGAGACTGTTTTATACCTTCGCGCAAAACACAAGCTTATTACACTGGTCAACACTGGTGCACTCCGAAACTCAAACCGGAAAAATGAAAGATTATAGCTATTCAACCATTTCTGTATATTCTGGCGCTCCTAGCCTCTAGCTTTTTTGAACGGAAGCAGAAACACCCGTACTCAACTACAGACAATATCGTTGTTTGGTAAAGCCTTATAAGGTCTCCTGGGAGGCCTGCTCACCACGATCCGGTTATTGTACAAAAAAAATTCACTCTTTGTTGGCATTTTTTCATCAGATACCTAATGTGACAACGCCAGGTGTTCCGAAGTCGAACCAGACACCAAGATAATTGTGTACCAAAACCTACGAAATCGTTTTACCCATTCATTGTGGTTGGAGTTGAGCAGGTTCATGCTTCCTAGGTGAACTTACTATCTCAGTCTTCTTCGGAGAGAATTCGATACCTAGCTGTAAAGCCCAAGCAGACAAATTGTCCAAGGTATCTTTCAATGGTCCTTGCAAATCGGTAGCTTTGGCTCCTGTAACAGAGACCACGCTGTCATCTACAAAATGTCCTATCGTGCATGAATTTGCCAGCAATTCGTCGATGTCATTTACATAAGTTATATAGAAGGGGACTTAAACATGAGCCCTGGGGAAGACCCATGTAGCTGATACGAAAAGTTGCCAAATCACCATGCGTAAAATGCATATGTTTTTCGGACAACAAATTATGCAAAAAAATGTTCAAAATTGGTGAAAATCCTTGTCGGTGAAGTTTACTCGAAAGAATGTCAATAGAAACGGAATCAAAAGCCCCCTTAATGTCCAAGAACGCAGACGCCATTTGTTTTTCGCGAGCATACGCCAGCTGAATATCTGTTGAATGCAACGCAAGACAATCATTCGTCCCTTTGGCACGGCGGAAACCAAATTGAGTATCTGATAGCAGTCCATTAGATTCTACCCCGTGGTCTAAACGACGGAGTATCATTTTCTCCATCAATTTCCGGATACAGGATAGCATTGCAATCGGCCTATAAGAGTTGTGATCAGAAGCTGGTTTACTTTGTCAGCGGTATATTGTTTTGCTCCAGGAACTTGTTGAACAAGTTCAGCAAGCGCCTCTTGGCATTGCCGGCTAGATTCTTCAACAAGTTGAATTTGATTCTATCTAACCCAGGCGCATTATTGCTACAGAATAGGCGGGTAACTGAAAATTCTGCCATCGAAAAATGCGATGCTATAGCGTCGTGACCCGGAGCCGTAACGTGAACAACTTTTTGCTAAGGAATAGAATCCGGACATACTTTCCTGGCAAAATCGAATATCCACCTACTTGAAAACTCTTCGCTTTCGTTAACCATTACGCGATTACGCATTCTTCGGACTGTGTCCCAAAGAGTGCTCATTGATGTCTCCCTTGACGTCTCGTTTACAAATCGACGCCAATACCCGCGTTTCTTTGCTTTAGTCAAGCTTTTAAGATTTGGTGTCAAACTTTGGGGGGGGGGGGTTTATATATATTGAGGCAATGCAAAGCTCTCTACCTTGTATTGTCATTTGGCATGCGACGACTTCGCTTCGGATTGCTTCGGTTTTTCCGCAGCACTTTTTGTTTTGGTAGTAGCATTCATTCCACTTTGGGAAATCTTTGGACCTTCTCTGGGAAGTTAGGGAGAGGAAATATTTTTCCTCTTTCTAGACTCCCCAGGATTGGCGTAAGACGTTTCCGCTGGTGGATCGTCAGAGTTCGTTTCATCCGAAGATAGCAGATGAGAGGGGTTCGATGTTATGGTAGAAGTGGTAACGGTCTTCTTCACTTTGAACGCTTCTTAAGAGACCGCTTGATTTTATCTCTGCGCTGCATGTACACCGGGCATGTGGAGAGCTCATGCTGAATACATTTTTCAGCGTTTACACTGCAAGAATCTTCGGTATGAGTCTCCCCACACTTGCCACACCGTGCCTTATTGCAGCAGTAGGCAGCTGTATGGCCTAACTGCTTGCAAATGGTGCAGTTCATAACACGGGGCACATACAAACGCACAGGCAGACGAACCCGGTTGATCGAGACGTGGCTAGGGAGTGCAGATCCGGCAAACGTAACGCGAAACGAGTCTGACGGAGTGTAATCTTTTTACTGCAAACGAGAGACATAGACCGCAATTGGTTACAATCTAAATCTTCGCCCGGGTATCGGTATTTTTGATGCAACCGATGCCGCTTTCCAAAATACACTTGACAGACAGCCTCGAATCGGGTATCACACCGTCGCACAGTAGGGCCGTTTTGAAAAAAGACGGTCAAAAGTCTTTTCTCCGTTTTCGTACATTTGTGAGGTTTGGTGTCTTCGGAAGAGTAGTTCATAATCCTGATCAAAATTATCTGACATTTTCATTGAATTGCTTATTTAGGGGTAATATCCACCAAACATTATTTTTTGTCATTTTTTTATTAGCTTAAATCATGCTTAAACTATCTAAGAATCAAAATCTCGACGCCCAAGTACTGATATAAACTCTAAATTGGTTTAAATCAATTTTTACCGAAAAATTTTATGCTCCAAAATCACATTTTTCTTTTATTTTGGCGATGCTCGTTCTGACGTGGGACTACGTCTTTGTTTTCTATACTGGTATGCATTCTGTAAAGTTGGAAATGAAACTGGCAAATGTACCGTCAAATTTCAAACGATTATAACAGCATAATCACACGATGGATAACAATGATCAATATGTTGTTGGATAGATAAAATGTTGAACAATTTTGTAATACACAACTAGCATTATTTTTTCATTGAGAAGCGGTAAAAATCGATAAGGAGCGTCAAGGACAAATTTACGCGAACATTGAACCAATCACATACCTAATACAGACGACATGAATAGACACCAACCATTCCCTGTGATATTCTCTGTATCAATATCTAAGAAAAAAAATTGACAGAGTCTCCCCGTCCAAATAGGTTAATTTATGTTTGCTACTATGAACCTAGACTAACTTGATGTCTCGAAGGTAAAGGTTTTTTGAAAAGTTTGCAACAACTTGTTTTCTTGAACAATTTTTAAACCTACTGTTAGAGCGTAATAGAAACTGATGTTTTAAAAGAAAACATTCTGATAAAAGCAACAGTACCGTAGAGTATATGTGCAGCAGAGCGGCGCTAGTTTCTCGAACATTTTTGCAACGGTTATAATTTTTTATTACTATTTACTTTTATCTCCGATATTCACTAAATAATCGTGACCGACATAATATCGAACGAGTAAGTTCCTATATATACTAATTTATAGAAGAGTAAGAGCCGGCGAGTGCTTGTGAAATTTTTGTCCATTAATTAAGATCTATTTAGAATGTTTTTGTACACTTCAACATTGTTATATTTTTTTTTTTTTAACTTTACAAATAACATAATATACTTATATTAGTTGTCTTCGTAATACAGTGAATGTTTTTGTTGGCAAATGAAACGAACTTGTGAAGCAAAAAACAAAAATGAATCTTTATATACTTTAACTTCGTTGTAATTGGTAAATGTTTATCCACAAAAAAACACTTCACGCACAACAGGCATAAATGAGGTTCTTTCGAGTGTAATTTAATATATTTCTGAAATAATGAAGGGCAGGCTGAGAATTGAATTGAAATAACTGACCAAACGAATTCATATTGTTTGTAATTACAGTAATAACAGTTCTTAGTCCCACGTCACCATTTCATACAACCCTAGGGCTGTATACCCTGTTGTGGTTTTTTAATTTCGAGGCTTTGTAAACTAGTAGAAAGTACCTATGATCGATATCGTGTTTCAAGTTTAAAGTATAGAGGTGGCTGCTTCAAGTTTCGACCGTTACAGCGTCTCTACAGCACGTGTTTACTCACAATTTGAACAATATTTGAATTTTTTCTATACTTTTTAACTGGGAGTCATATTCGAGAGTACTTAAATATAATTGACAGGGTTTACAGTGGCCAAAAAGGCAATAAAAGAAGAAGTACCAGAACAACCCGGAATAAAATTAATAACCGACACCCGCCTAACCGCCATGCATTCGAAGGCAGTTTGGAGTACGTTAGTACCTCGGCGAAAAAATTCAAAACTTCTGATTTAAACCGTGATCGCGATGTAGATAGGGGTTTCGGCTACTGTTTCATACAATTTTTCGCTGTATTTACTGCTCTTTCTTAATTAATTTTAATTTCTAGCGGTAAGACTATAGTTGATATTGCGACTGATGTAGCCGTTATTATCTTCAACGAAGAATTGTTGGGTCAAACAAACATGTCGTTTACGATGCTCATTGGTTAACCGTTGGACCGAACATGTACGAGTTTTGCATGGGATCGGACGCCAACCGCGTAAAAGTCGCTGAGCATCGCATGTCCGATATCGCGGAAGAGGCTAGGCGCAGCCTTACATTAGACAAAAAACCCAAATTAATCCATCTAGTGGTGAGACCCAGCCTTTCTCATTCGAACTTATTATTTGTTCAAATAGAATTACGCAACACTACCATTTTAAAACAATAAACCTTGAACATTTCTGCTGGATTTATTTTCTACTTTAAATAACGAATTTCTGGTAGCCAACAGCACAACTATATCGAACATTCAAAACCTAACAATCACACACATATGAGCATACATTAACACTTACACATGCAAATACCATGACTTAAATAAGTTTCAAATAGATCACGCGAAAAATCCACTGTCGACTTATTCTATTGCTCACCCCTAACTACACACACTGCTGCGCAGGCGTTGTTTATGCTACTGAAAGGAATGTCTCATCACACACAGCAGAGTCAGCTGACGCTGATAACTCTTATAGACCTGTGTGATCGAGACCAAAGCCAGTCTGAGTCATGCCTGCGAGTGCAACACAACAACGGAAGGTGCTACGTAGGGCTAAATTTTTTCGAATAAATTTTTATCTTTAACAACGGCTTTTACCCGTTAACATTCGAGTTCATTAAAGGCAGACAGTGTCTGCAGCCGGGGAAGCGAAAAATAAGCGAACTGAAAATATGATACAGATTTGGAAAAACACACCGCATCCAGACGGGGCTTGAACCCGCAGTCTCCCTGATTACTTCACTGGTTGCCGGAATACTTCCTAAAATGGCCAAATTCTGCCTAATCTGGTAATAGTACAACATCAAATTTGAAAAATGTTGAGGCCACATATTTTGATTGTTGCTATAGTTTTAAACAGTCTCCGAGCTACTTTTCTTTCCACAACTTTTAAACCACATGCTTAAAAATTATGATGGTTTTAAAGACAAGTTTATTTGGTCCATTGAATCCAACTATGTTCAGGTTGGTTGTGTAGTTTCTGTGGTACCTAATTAAGTTTTGTGATTTTTACAATTTGATACATAACGGACAAAGTTAAAGTCCGATAGCAGTGTAATTAAATAGGATTTTATTGCGCAACTAGATTTTTTATTTGAGACAAATTTAGTGAAAAAACGGTCCAACCATTCTGAAAAAATTGAGTGAGCATAAGCAGATATGTTTCTTTTCAAAACGTGTTTTCCTTCTTCTATACAAATCTTTTAGACATAATTTTGAACCACATCATTAGTTAAGGATTTTCAAGGTAGGCCGTTCATTTGGCACTAGTTTTGTTTAAATTGACTGTTTAGTTTCTGAGATAATGAAATTTCGTGATTTTCACATTTTGATACACGGTGCCTGAACTAAAAATCTGATAGGGTGTTATGAGGCCGCTAGAGATTTCATTTTCAACTAATTTCGTGAAAACCATTCAAGCAATTTCTGAGAAAAGCAAGTGAGTTTAAGCAGTCTTTGGTATATGCTTTGCTTTCATAACGTGATTTGACATTTTTATAAATAACGGACAAAGTTACAAATCGATTACAATGAAATTCAATAGCGACCTATGGCACAACTAGGCCTTTCATTCGAGACTAATTTTGTGAAAATCGGTCCAGCCATCTCTGAGAAAAGTGAGTGAGTTTAAACAGCCTCTGGAAAACATTTCTTTACATAACTTTTGAACCATATGTTTAATCTTTATGAAATTTATATGCTAAGAGTTCTAAAAATAGCCCGTTCATTTGACATCAGTTTTGTTGAAATCGGTTGTGTAGTTTCTGAGATATTGATGCTTCGTGATTTTTACATTTTGATACATAACCTCTAAACCAAAAATCCGACTACAATGAAATTCAACAGCAACCTATGGGGTAACTACACCTTTCATTTGCAATTAATTTCACGGAAATCGGTCCAGCCATCTCTGAGAAAAATGAGTGAGAAAAAAAAAGTTGCACATACATATACACACACATACATACAGAAAATGCTCAGCTCGTCAAACTAAGTCGAGTGATATACGACATTCGGCCCTCTGGAGCACTTTCAAACCTTTAGTTTTTTCAGTGATTGCTATACCTTTCTAGGAGAAAGGCAAAAAGGAAGAAGAGGAAAATGAGGCCCAGGAAGGACAATTTTACGGCGCAGGGATAGCGGACTGAAGGAAAAAAAATATTAGGGGCTTTGTTATTGCGATTCTTAGGATCTATAGCATTTTGAACTTTAAAGGCGTTTTTCTCGAAACGATGTTTTCAAAATCGGCGAGCAGTAGAACTGAAAAAGTTTACATCCGATTGATTTGAAATTTTGACTGTAGCTTCTTCATTAGATTATCTAATGAAGTACTCACGATTTTAGCGATTGATTAACAACAACTAAAGTTATAAACAATTAAAGTCGTTTTTTTGTCGAAAAAGAATTTTTTTTCCTAACCGTAGCCATTTTGCGAAAAAAATTCTAAAAACATAATCATGTGTACTTCACTAGCGTCACTTATGTAGATAATCCTTTTCTGTTTGTTTTGGTTATAGGTGGAGGTGAGCACGACTTCTACGGCTCGCCGCGGAACAACTTAACAATAGCGGTTAACGGCAATCGCTGCACAGCCGCCATTTTGAAAAAAATAGCATATTTGTTTTTTTATATTCTCCAAGAGTTGCTCAATCCAATGATATATTATCAATATACCATACCATTGATTGTAGAGCTATCAATTTTATATTTTTTTTTTTTTGTTGAAGACGCGAGATTCCTAGGTCCTATCTCAGAAAAGATATAACTATCTTTCTTGAAAGACTACCTTAAACATATTTTTCTACTTAAATTATATCTCATCAACTTCTGATCAACTTGATAAGTTCTAGAAAATTTTATATGTAAGTTAAATTCAAATTTTTCTTTAAAAAAGTTAATTTTGTTGAATCAACTCCGAGATAGAGCGTGTTAAAATGAAATTATGTCAAATTTTAGAATCAAATTATTTAAAATTGTGAATGTTTGTGAAGTATTATACTATACTTATTATACTCAATAATCAATAATATACTATATTATACTCAACGTTATTTATTTTGGCTTGTTTTGAGGTACAAGTAAACATATTTCCAGAATCGGGACTATTCGGGAACTTCATATTTTTATAGTTTTGAAATATTGCTTTTTTAATAACATTGTTCTCCTGAATACTGCCCAAAAAGGGAGCATGCATGGTTTTTGCATTTGTACCCCTGAATATGCTGCCGTACGAGGTAATTCTACGTCAAAAAAGTTACGTTATGAGGAGTAATTTTTGTTTTGAAATTATATTGCATCGATCTTGATCTTTATTATTCTTTTGAAGGGTGGAATTGGAAATAAATCTCAAAAACTTTTCTTTTAGGTAAAAATTTATCTTGTTTTTCTCCATCCTGCATTTTTGATCAGAAGTTTTTGTGTAGTGTCAAGTTTTAATAAAAATCAAATTTAAAGGAAACCTTAATTATTTTTCAATTTATTTAATCATTACAAAATTAAGTGTCAATATTCTAACTTTTTGTATCGTTACGTAACTTATTTACAAAATTAAACATGTTTTTTTTTTTTAAATTTAAATACTACAAGGCATACAGCCCTAGGGTTGTATGAAATGGTGACGTGGGACTAAATACTGTTATTGCTGAAATTACAGACAGAATAAATTCGTTTGTTCAGTGATTTACGTATTTTAATTCTGACATTTCCTTATTTTTTTCAGGAATATACTTAATTACACTCAAAAGAACTTCATTTACATCCGGTGATCCGGTGCCTGTGGTGTTTTTTTTGTTCAAACAGCATTCATCAATTACAACGAAGGTAAAGTTTAAAAAGATTCATTTTTTTTGCTTCACAAGTTTGTTACTTTTGCCAACAATTACATTCACTGTATTACGAAGACAGCTAATATAAGTATACTATTTTATTTGTAAAGTAAAAAATAAAAAAAATACCGTGAAACGGGGCGAATAGAAACAGTGGGGCGAATAGAAACAAAACTTTCGAACTTGAAAAATGCGTTTTTAAGTCTTCGATTACATTTTAAAACCATGCAAAAGATATTTTCTTGGATAGTTCAATAGTAAACAAGTCCTGCAAACCCATTTTTGGGTTGGCAGCACTACTGTCGGTTTGCTCAAAAACATGCAAAATGGGGGCTCAAATTTTGAACGTTTCCGAGTACCAAAAAATTTTGTCTGTGGAAGCCATTCTGCTTCACTTAGAACTTGTTCGTGTGATATACTGGGTCGGTAGTTAAGCATTTCAAGTTTTTACGGTGAATTAAAGAATTGCCGTAAGGTATTCATCACCACGTTACCTATGTTTCGTGGAAAACTCGCGGTTCTCAGATTAACGGGGCGAATAGAAACATCGCCGTAGCTGCTATTTTTTGTACCAAAACATGTGGATTTGAGAAATGCTATAATGTTTTATATGTAAAATGATGTCTGGAATATGTTTTGTGAATTTTCAGCCCATCATGATCAGGACTTACCAACAAAAAAGTCTAAAAACGTATTCGCTCCGCCTGTTGCTGTTGAGATTTTACGCAAAAAAAGCTGTTTCCTTGTCAAGCGGTTACGAAATATAGAATCAACTACTCTGTGATAAATCGGATGTTACCTTTAGACTTCAATCCAGTAGACAACCACGCTAGTTTCTAAAAACGTGATGAAAGTCTGATTTATCTGCTGCATGATGCTCGACATGGACTGACCCGAGAGATATGAATCAAGGTTTCAGTTCCACCAAGACAAAATGCTCCCGGATGTCGCGTCCTAGATAAAACACCGAAAGATGCCAGACCGTTGGAAATGCTTGACCCATCCCCGAGTCCTTCTGTTCCTAATAAGGACTGTAATAGAACATATTCATTATAAGATAACAAACATGAAGTAATGAACCGAACTTTTATACTATTTTGATATTTAAAATAGTTTTCTTGCCTCTCATATCAATAAATATGATGCAATTGTTCTGTTCTCTTCAAATTAAAACTTGAATTTTCTATCAGAACAAGGAAAACGTATTTTATTGGCGAGTGTTTCTATTCGCCCCGTTGCGGGGTGAATAGAAACATGCAACATTTTTTTCAATAAAACAATGAATTACTTATTTTATCAAAATTACACCCTTAATAGAGGGAGGCAAGACCCATGTTTTGAAACTTTTATACTCATTCTATACATTATAGTATTTTTTGTACACTGCAAGATATATCGCAGACTGTTTCTATTCGCCCCGTTTTACGGTATCTAACAATGTTAAAATGTAAAAAAAAATATTCTGAATAGATCTTAGTAAACCGAAAAAAAATCACAAGCACTCGCCGGCTCTTACTCTTCTTTAAATTAGTATTTTTAGGAACCTACTCGTATGATATTATGTCGGTCACGATTATTTGGTGAATATCGAAGATAAAAAATAAATAAAAATAAGGTATAATCGTTGCAAAAATGTTCAATTCTTGTTGAGTAATTCATGGTTTTTATGGTAATCATATTCATGAGATTAACTTACTACAAATATCAACGTAAAATATCAGCTGATAAACCTATTTTTAAATTGTAGGGGAAATGGGGCAAACCGACATTTTGCTGACATTTTACGTAGATCAGACAACTACCATTCGATTTCTGTGACTTTTTTACTCAAAATAAGATATAATTTGACTACCATTTTAAGATATTAGCGAATCGTTATTATTTTGCTTTGTGAAATATACAAGAACCATGCCAAAACCGGTTTCGTAGAATCACCGTTTTGAGCTCAGTTTTTGTCCGATTTAAGATCTGTTTTTTTTTAAAGATGGGTCAAAAGATGCTAATATGTGGACAAACTCTTGGAATTTTGATATTTGGTCCTAGAACAAAATTGCGTCGAAAAAACATAAAAAATACCGGTTTCTCAAAAATTCAAAATGGCGCCATTGTTGCCCCCTAAGTTGAAATATGTTCAAACTCCGGGAAATTTATTTTCGCATCAATCTTCATCAAAAAATCATACATAGAAGCCAAGGCAAAAAAATTGTTGTACTGTGTTATCAGAGGATTGCTGGTAAAGCGAAACGCTTTCGGAAATATATTGCTTAGAATAAATATTTACATTTACTTTTTAGATAACAATACTTTTTTCACGCGGCTGCTTTTTCGAATTTCTAATCGATCAGAGCAGAAAGCTTCACTCAATGATTCTTCAGTAATTAGACAGCAACAAGAAGAAACCCGTAAAAACCTCTACAAAAAATTTGGATAAATTTTCATTAGAAAAAAAAAAATGTTTCCAATAGGGTGCCCACTTTGATTTATTCAGAAGAGTGTCAGGCAACTAAATTGTCGATCCAAAAATTATATTCCGAAAAAATATTGTGAAGACTGATTTTTTCAAAACCGCTTTTTTTTTCAAATATTTGTTTCATTTCAAATTTTATTTTTAAAATGTTTTCAAATAAAAGTTCATACAATTCTTTAGAAGGCATCCATTGACAACATTTCTCAATCTCTGGACATTGTTTAGACATATCGGTTCATAAAAGAGTGGTTTAAAGACTTCAGATCTTTCTAAATGTTAGTCCAAATAAATTTTAAATTAAAAAGTATACAAAGTTTCTTTGGGAAGTAATACAAATTTTTTAATTGAATTCTAAGGGTGCTACCAGCTCTTCAGTCTAGTCAAGTTACGATATGGCACTAAATATGTCATATGTATATAAAATTAAGTTTTTGTCATTAAATTAGATGAGTTGAGAATTAAAATCGGAAAACAGAAAAAAAATCGATAAACAAAACTACTCAAATGAATATAGTATGAACTTGACACCAACATGGTTGTTGACCAGTGGAATCATTGCGCAATGGGTTATGTACAATATTTGTGTGCAATCGGAGCAAAACTTTTACGATTGAGAAGAACATGATAATTGATCAATGCACAATGATCCATAAACCGAAAGCAAGAGGAAATTTGAGTCTAGAGTTCGATAGCAATATTCTAAAGAATGGCGTGTCCTTCGCAAGTGTTTCTCACACGATTAATAACTCAAACTTTGGCGAATCTCATAGCGATTTTTTTTTTATTTCCTATGAGGCTATCTGGCATCTCTTTCCTGCATCGTAAATCGCAATATCGTTTCTCTATTCCCGCGTTGATTTCTACTGACCGAGTGGAATAAAGAAATTTGTTATTAATGTATACAAACTGAAAATTCACAAATTCTTTCAAGCGTCATGTAGATTAAATTACAGTACCCACTAACAGAGCTAACAAATGTGTAAAATCATCATTATCTCACCTGAGAATATGTACTATGATTAGTTAGACGCCCTCTTTGGCGATTGCCGAAGTTAACAACCCCTACCGGCTGATCCTTCGTCCGCCAATCCGGACAGAAAGTGAAAATTACTAGCCATTGATCAAGGCAGCCCTTCACAATAGTTGTTAAAAAATTTACACTTTCCATTATGCTAATGACCGTAGCAAAGTGATTTTACTGGTTATTTAATCCGAACGTAATCCTTTCGAAAAGGCACACTATTTTTGACTGCAGTATGCATAAATGCGTCTGTGGAATGAAAAACCAAGAAGAGAGAGTGCAGAAAGAGGTATTAGCCGTTGAATGAGGCGTGAAAATTGTTTCCCTCTCTGTCTTCGACGTCCCTTGATGGTTTGGATTCGGCACTGGACGATCGGATTCAGGCTGGAAAAACGCGGTCCGCTCGTGGATGCGTTGTGTAGTTTGTGGTTGCTGAGATGGAAAAATAACATTGGAATCTTTTTCAATATTTGTTGAAAAGGAAAGAAAGCCACCGTTGGTGTTGTCTGTTTTGAAGAATTTGGATCAACCAGCCTTCAAGTGGTTGGTTTCGTTGATCGACCGCACAGACTTTTCACGCTTTGATTGATTTCAGCTTGCCACTGATCTGCTGCTAATGAGCACTGTACTGTTTTTCTTTTTTTTATCCTTCGAAGCCGGTTTGTTAAACTGTGTATGAACTGGCATTTCGGTGGTGTGGGTGGTGAATGATAATGAGACTGACGCTCGAGTAGGAATTTCTCGACATGCACGCGGGGCTAGGATCTTCACCGATACTGAGTGAAGTGATGATGATCTCGAAATTGGTAGTGGGGAGAAAAGGGAAAACTGTGCGATTTGTAAACATGCCTCTTGTCTGCAACCGGAGCGCCGAGGGTAATAGAATAGAACGGAATTAATATACGTGAGTGAATGCTTGTCTCGCTCTCACTCGCAAGGTTTTGTTTTTCCTTGGCAGGCAGTTCCGCGATCCCGTCATCGCTCCACTCCACGCCACCGAAGACGCAGCGGTTGTCGCTGGAAGACGGGTTGTAATGTAGTAGTGGTTAGCTTGCTGATAGTGATAGCTGTTGTGGTACTTGGTGCATGCCAACTAGTTGCAATTGCATTGGAAGATGCACCCCCGAGTCTAGCGTGTGTACAGTAGACTATGTTGATGCACCTGCCGTATGTATAGCTACTCGATTTTCTAGTGCACATATTTTATGCTGTTGGACGTCAGGCAGTTGCCAGGAACACGGTTCAGGGTGGGGAGGAGGAAAACTCTGGGCAGCTGGAAAATGAAAACTCAGCCAGCTTGGCTGGTAGTATATATTGCTTGATCAGGCCGGAGATAGGCACAGTTTGATTTCATTCGTCTACAGTTTTAGAACTATTCCAAGCAGAGAGTGAGAGGTTCCGTGAAACGGTTCAACTTTGTGATCTGTTTTCTCCGCAAAACAGATTTACTCAAGCGCATTAATTAGTGATTAGTTTAGTCCAGCCAGCAAATAGTCAAAATAATGAAGATGTTCAAGTGTTTACTAGTGATAAGCTGCTTGGCTACCGTGTCATTTGCTCACAGTGCATCCGCGGCTCAATCGATCAATTCGAACAAAATTGACGACAGTAATGACCCGCAACAGCAACAGCAAACACCCCGGTCTGGATCTCACCTCGGCGAGATCAAATATCTGTACAAAACTTACCAAGATTGTGCCAACTCAGATGTGTCAACCTGTCTGAAACTGAAGCTGTTCACCATTCTGGACCGAGTGGCGCGATCGCTCAAGGATTTTAAGATCAGCGAAGGTGTCAGATTCGTTCGTGATCAGGAAGTTCCAATCGATAGCACCCCCGTCAAGACTGAGGTTCAACTCGAACAGGAATTACCTCGTTCAATGGACGAGAAGGAGCGCTCGCTGAACTCAATGCTGTTTGATAAAGTTTTATCGTTCTTCCAAACCCATACCCTACAAGTTAGTGCCACTGGAATGGCATTCGTCACATTCGAAAATTAATAATACGAATCCTTCTTTTATGACAGGTCAAATTCCCATCCAGCGAGGAGATCAAACGATCCATGGATGAGGTCCGCGCCGGAGGTGGCGGCCTTGGCGGTGGCGGCTATGGCGGTGGTCTCGGCGGAAACAAGGACAAGAAAAACGGACACTGGATCATGATCCCCCTGCTGCTCGGAAGCACTTTGGTTCCTCTTGCCTTCGGTGCCCTAGCTTTGCTGGCCGGTAAAGCTTTGATCGTATCCAAACTCGCTCTTGCACTTGCGTCGATCATCGGCATTAAGAAACTCATCTCCAGCGGTGGTGGCCATCACGAATCTGCCCATGAAGTTGTGGTATCCGGCGGACATGGTGGAAGCTGGGGCCGTATCGGTTCCGCTCAAGCCTTACCTTATAACGGATACGGACACTACGCTCAGTAAGATCATCTAGGACAACGTGCGTGCCCAACGAAAAAAAAATAAAAGAAGAAGCAGAAAAGCAACACGCTAAGCCAAAGCTTGTGATGGAAGCTCACAATAAACACGTACACCTACACACCTATACGTACACACACAGATAGATCGAGAATCTCAAGACGTTAACTGATGATCGAAGAATGGAAAATCTAAGTTTTTTGTTTGTTTTTGCGTTACCTCACCTATAACTCTCTCTTTCTGATCTGTGACCGACCAAAACGTGAAGGAATGAAATCGTTCCTGCTCCTGTATTTTGAATCAGACCAACTTAGCATTTTTTTAAAATGGTTTTTAAAAACTTGCTAAAATATTTATTTAACGTAATTGTAATTTTATTTATTACACTCGAAGAACTGATTATTTATTTAATTAAGTCTCTTAAGATCCATTTGTAAAAAGCCGAATAAATTAAAATGATGAAATAGAAAAATTATACCTTCGACAAACTCTATGATCCGAAATAACACCAGCAGAAAAAAACAGGTCGACAAGTGTCTTCCTCGAAACCTAGTTATTTTCTATGTACCCCTTTTCCACTCGATAGTTTCCGCCTTTCAGTGTGCGCCCAGGAAAGGAAACATCAATCTAGATTGCAATTTTCCTATCGCTAGCAAGAAAAACGAGTTTCCTATACCACTGGATGTAGCACATCCTCAACTTCACGGTCATTGGAAAAACTGGTACTGGCTTCAATCTCCGATCTCAGTCACTCGGTACCATACACCAGCTAGGACAATCCAGTGTTTGACTTTGTTTCAACGCATTTGATTGCGAATGAAGCTAAGAGCGGATCAACGGAAATCTGGTTGGACAAGACTATCGCGTGCTGGCCGAATGCGGTCCAATAATTCTGCCAAGTTGATTAGCGAAAGTTTAGTTTCGATTCTGTTAATTTTCACTTTAGTAACTGGGTAGACTGGGTGAAAGGGAAATCATGAGTGAATACGAATTGCCTTAGCGCGGTTGTATAAATTATGAGTTGCAATTTAACATACGGCTGCAAGTACCTAGGTGGAAATTATAAGGATGAGTAAACCAAGCGCAAAATGTGCTGCTGATCAATGGAAACAAATCAGCACTGCGTATCGGAAATAATCATATCTTGTTGCATGTGTGCAGGCAATTGAAAGTTTCATGATAACCGTGGTAGTGTTTAATGTTTTATTGTGGCTTTCATCAATAGTTTCTTTATTTACGATGTGTGATTAAAGAGTAACAGCTATTGAGAAGATTATTAGTCTTAACCTTGTGAAAAATGTGGCATATAGATTGCCAATTCAATCTTCTTGAGTGATCCGAAAACTATTGTCATGATGAATGCATATCCCAAGTAGTGGTGATAATCATCATTCCTTAACTCAAATTAGTGGAGATTGAGCATTGCTGGTACAAAACAACTTTTTGTATAAATGAATATGACTTCTTTGGACATATTCTTTAGTTAAGTGGTATGCAGACTTGAAAATGTAGCGTATGACCCGGAGCGGGGGGCTGAATTATGGAATGCTGAGTCCCGCCAACTACACCTAAGATGGCAGCCCCATCAGCAGGATGTAGGTATCACGACACTGGTAAGGTAGCATACCGAAACCTTTCTTCAACCACAAACAACGAGTTTAGAAATACGGAACGGATCAATCGGCAAAGGCCTAGGCCACGAACACGGAAAAAGATTGAGGTAAACTATTGGAAATTGGGTACTTGGAACGTCCGATCTCTCAATGAATCGGCGCTGGCTGGTTTGCTTGCTCGAGAACTACAGTGGCAGGGAGTCGAAATCGCAGCGATTCAGGAGGTTCGGTAGCCAAATTCCGGTGAAAGGGAATTCCGCGCAGTAGACCTTTTTTTGTAAGATTTTTGACCACTGCGTCCTAGCATCGGCTGGACATATACTAAAATTGGATCGATACAGAGAAGATTAGCATGGCCCCTGCGCAGTAGACCTTATTGCACGCACTTCTTTCAACTAGGGGTAAGCGGGGTAAGACCGCCCCTTAAGCAATTCTGTTTATAAAAAAAAAGTTGCGGCTGCAATTTCATTTTTTCTTCGCTAAGAGGTTCTTCTATTCAATACCCGCATTTAAAAAATAAGAACTGAAAATTTTTTGTTTATTTTCCAGCTTTTTTTTCAATTTCAAAAAATCATTGAAAATGTGCAGATCTTTTTCATGCGGGGTAAGCCCGCCCACCAGCGGGGTAAGATCGCCCACCATTTTTCGAGAATAACAAATATTTTTAGGGCCAAGTTGGGTTGGTTTTATCGGTATAGTGTCTTTGACAAAGTTGTGGATGTTTTTTTTTTCTTTTTTGATAAAACATACCTACACTGTGAAATATCTGATTTGATGTTTAGGTAACTCTTTGTTGTTTTCAAAATACATAGATTTTTCAGAATTGGGGTTTTTCAAGATATTCAATTTATAATAAACCTGTCTTTAAGCTAAAATTACAAACTCATCATACCTGTCTGTATGATTTTTTTGAAGACTTATTATGTATAGAGTAATAATAATAATTATTGATTTTTTGTTCATATTTTGATTTTTTTTATGGTTTTTTTGACGAACGAAATTACCAACGACGCCCAAGAAAAAATCTTTACAAAATTTGAGCTATAAATATTTCTATTACTCCATGATCAAATAACCATCAAATTTTAGCTTACCTTTTGTAGATTCTGCAGGCAAAAACATCATTTTTTTTTAAATAAATTAAAATGAAAATTTAATTTCTATTTTTATATCATTTCTTTGATTTTTTTACAGTGTATTCTTTTTTCGGAAGTAAAAAACTGCTATTTTAAACTCTGCCGGAGAAGTCATATCGATCAAACAAACCGTCCTGGCTCTAAATTTTTTTTTTGTTCATTAATACCATTTTTACACAAGTTTACTTTTTTCAAAAATTAGTCGCGGTAAAAAAAATGTCTAGAAAAGCTTCTACCAAATCGGAAATGGATGTCTTATGTGGCTTGAAATTGCTTTACTGATCCTGTAAATATTCCCTTTGTAGTGTCGAGGCATTTGGGTCTTGAAGTAAAACAACAAGCACTTGTATACGTGGCGGTTTTACCCCATGTATAGTGGGCGACTTTACCCCCAGTGGAGCATTTTCATATTCCATCGAAAAAGTAGTCAAAATTACAAGATTACTCACGGCCTTCGATATTTCCGAAAGAAGACAGATTCAGGCAAGCGGTTAAACGTATATTCACGAATAAAATAATAGATTTTTAGACAGAAAAACCTTAAGTCCCGTTGCCGCAAAACAATAGCGCGTTGACTGGTTGCCAGCTGAAAGGTTGTTTTTAATTATTTCTGTGACGGTCCGCGCACTATCAAAAAAGAAAGGGGTGCAAAATGTTATGTAATTATACTGTAATAGACATGTTAAAGAATTTTTTCAATTATTATATAACTTGGTAGTAAAATCACGGTGGGCGGTCTTACCCCGCTGGGCGGTCTTACCCTGTTTACCCCTACCACATCTACTACAGTGGCGGCAAAGCAGCGGAACGGGGCGTCGGTTTCGTAGTGCTGGGAAATCATAAAACAAGAGTCATCCGATGGAGGCCCGTGGATGACCGTATATGCGTGTTGAGGATTAAGGTCAAATTCGCCAACTACAGTTTAATCAACACCTACGCACCGACAAACGACAAATCCGATGAAGTCAAAGATGAGTTCTATGACAAGCTTGAGTGAATCTATGACGAGTGCCCAAAACACGACGTAAAAGTCGTCATTGGAAACGCAAACGCACAGGTTGGGAGGGAGGAGTTCTTCCGTCCGGTCATTGGAAGGCATAGCCTCCACTCGTCAACCAATGAAAATGGCCTGAGGCTAATAAACTTTGCCGCGGCCAGAGGAATGGCCATATGTAGCTCCTATTTTACACGTTTGAATATTCGGAAACACA
The DNA here is from genome assembly GCF_029784165.1 of Wyeomyia smithii. Taxonomy (NCBI): domain Eukaryota; kingdom Metazoa; phylum Arthropoda; class Insecta; order Diptera; family Culicidae; genus Wyeomyia; species Wyeomyia smithii. The sequence continues at coordinate 141,426,999 of NC_073694.1, read as the reverse complement.
CCTGGAGGCATCTAAATGGAGAAGCCTGCTCCCAGATCGATCACGTACTGACTGACGGTCGGCACTTTTCGGATGTTACTGATTTTAGGTCTTTTCGGGGACCAAACATTGACTCTGACCATTATCTCGTCGTTTGTAAGATTCACGCATGGTTTTTGACGCGTTTCAACATTCAGCGGTTGAAAGCTGATGGCGTGGCAGCAGAATACGCCAAAGAGCTGGATCAACGGATCGCAGAACAGCAGGAGGAAGGAGTGGAAGGCATGAATGAGCTGTGGAGCAGTATCCACGGCGCCATCGAAACGACTGCGAGAGAGGTGGTAGGTACGACGAGTGGAAGACAGCCTAATGGCTGGTTCGATGCCGAGTGCCAGAGAGCGACAGATGAGAACAATGCCAGGTGCCGCATGCTCACTGCGGCTACGCGTCAGAACAGAGAGAGGTACAGGGTGGCAAGAGCTGCCGAAAGTAGAACTCACCGTCGGAAGAAGCGTGAGTACGAGGAGCAGGTGCTCGCCAGCGCAGAGGACAGCTATGCTCAAAACGACGTGCAGAGAATCTATAGAAGTGTCAACAGAGTCAGAAGCAGGAATTTTTACGTGCCGGTCATGTGTAATGACAAGAATGGCAACCTAATTAATTACTGATAAACCAACGGTTGCAGCCAGGTGGAAGAAGCATTTTCAGGCGCTATTGAATGGTGAGGAACCGGATGAGCAGAACAGGAACAGGATGACGATTATGAGTGACAAACAAGCTGTGGAGCCACCAACACAGGAGGAGGTGAAAAAAGAGATTTGTGAGCTGAAAAACGGCAAGGCCGCTGGGAAGGACGGTATCCCGGCCGAACTTCTTAACGCATGAAGCGAGCAGCTGTTCTATGCGATCTACCAGATAATACTAAGGATTCGGCGGGTGAACTAATGCCGAACGACTGGTTGGAGGGCAATCGATTAGATTGTGGCAACTATCGAGGCATAACGTTGCTCCATCCCGCATATAAAGTGATCTCCCGTATCCTGTTCTTCAGATTGAGACCGTTAACGGAATCCTTTGTTTGCGAATCCCAGGCTGGCTTTCGACAAGGGCGTTCCACGACGGATCAAATCTTCACCCTGCGACAGATCCTCGATAATTTCCGGGAGTACAACTTACCGACTCACCATCTGTTTGTGGATTTCAGGGCGGCATATGACTCAGTGAAAAGACACGAGCTGTGGCAGATCATGTTGGAACACCGTTTCCCTACAAAACTAATTCAGCTGAGTCGTATGACGCTGGAGGGATCGATGCATGCGGATAGCTGGCGAGACATCAGCCACGTTCGTAACGCTGGATGGACTGAAGCAGGGGGATGCGCTCTCCAACTTACTGTTGAACATCGCTCTTGAGGGTGCAGTACAAAGAGCAAACGTGGAAAGAAACGGTACGATCATCACGAAATCTCACATTCTTCATGGTTTTGCGGACGACATCGATATAATCGGTTTCAACCGTAAGGCCGTGGAGGAGGCCTTCGTACCTTTTAAGAGGGAAGCAGCGAGATTGGGACTTGTCATTAACTCTGCCCAAACGAAGTACATGGCAGCTGGCAGAGAGCGTGGGAGTCCCTGTGGTGTTGGTGCTGAGGTGGAGATAGATGTGAAACGATTTGAAGTGGTTGACGAATTCGTTTATCTTGGTACACTTGTGACATGTGATAACGATATGAGCCGTGAAGTGAAACGACGCATTGCAACCGCGAACAGGGTCTTCTACGGACTGCGTAACCAACTAAGGTCTCGTAGTTTGCAAACTCGCACAAAACTAGCGCTGTATGGGATGCTGATACTCCCGGTAGCCCTTCACGGACATGAAGCATGGACGCTGGATGAAGCTGATCGACGAGTGCTCGGTAAAGTGGCGATAAACTGGAAGATGGAGTGTGGCGCAGACGCCTGAATCACGAGTTGTACCAGGTATACAAACATGCTGATATAGTGAAGGTAATAAAGCGGAGCAGGCTTCAGTGGGCTGGACATGTAGCCAGAATGCCTGACGAGAGAGCTACCAAAACTATCTTCAGTAGAGAACCAGGAAGAGGCCGTCGACTCCGTGGTAGGCTTCGCACGCAGTGGATGTGCGCGGTGAAAGAAGATGCACGATCTGCTGGTGTACGAGGAGACTGGAGAACGGCTGCCCAAGACAGAAGAAGCTGGATTTTTGTTCGGCCCTAGACCGGTGAACGGTCCGTTAGCCAACAAAGTAAAGTAAGTAAGCTCTACGGAAGTTTTTGATCTATTGCTTACGTCGATCTATTTTTACCGTTTTTAGCAGTGCATTCTATTTTTTGGCTGCTGCATACTTACCAAACTCTTCTCTGTTCTTCTCTTTGTAGTGGGCAAGTGAAGTATCGTGAGAAAAGTTGCTTTGCACAGTTTAGTAAAACTTTTGCCCTGCTAAATGCAGTGTTTTTTGTAGTTATGACTAGCTTCCTTTCCTGCACTGTTACCCAACTCGATTGGTTTTTGTACCAACGACGCTATCTTTCTGTCAAATCATATTCCGATGAAACTACGCACATCGTTCACAATCATGCAATAAAATTGTCTGAAAATCCAACCAAATTCTTAAGGAATTATTACTTAGTAAAGTTGAAAACGGATATAGGATCACTCGGCCCGGAATGAAGTTGGCCGTGAAAAAACCGATAGAGCTGACAACAGTCCAGCCTGAGTGAAAATGTGAGAGATGTAAAAATAATGCCTACTTGAGAAAAGATGGCGTTTTTTTTTTCAATAAGAAAATCGCCCGATTAGAATAAGTGGCCTGAGCGAGAGAGAATGACGTGTTGAAAAACCGTCTGAGGGAGAGATACAAATAGTCGTGTGACCGCCATAACTTCCCCACAACTTGACAGATTCTCTTAGTTTTGCGTACCCACCCACAAATTGAAGGTGTCGCTACCATACGTAAACAGTTGGATCGTCCGTTTTTGGTGGAACAACTTTTTTGCATAAGAAAATAAATTTTCGTATCACTGGACGTGGACGTCAAAAGCACATTTCAAATTTATGAAGAAAAAAAGAAGCACATTTCGCTCAACATTTGATTTAGACGTAATTTCGATTGTATTGAGTTTGTAGAACAATTTTAGAAGATTCAATTAGTTTGAAGCTTAAAATGAGAGAATAAAAATAGGTAAAGATGAAAAAGAGAGAAATTATGATCATTGCATACCTTGCTCTGAGTTTAGGACAAGATGTGACAAGAAAAACCAGAAATCTCCCAAATTCTGTCAAAGTGAAAACTCTCTCTGATTGGTCGATTTTATTTAGCGCGCTATCAAATATAATTACTAGTCAATCACTGCAGAAACTATCGATATGTTTCGTTACAATGTTTCTGTTCAGGAAGTGGATGAATTGCGTTTGGTTGACTAATTTTTCGATACTTTCTCATACACCGGACTGTGTAATATGTGTGAAAATTAACATTTAAAATGGTTATTATGTTTTGAAACTAAGCGTGATAAACAATTGCTGATTCGGTTAAAACTACTAGCTGAATATCAAATATTAATTAAGATTGTTCAGATTTTTCTCGATCCTATATGTTTTCTAAATTCGAGTAGATTTATTTCGGATTTCAAGCAGTTTTCCAGTTGTTTCAGTTGTTTTTTAACATCTGGCATCTCTGCATCAGACGGCAATGGAATGCACTCTTTGGGCTATATAAAGCCAGCTTATGCTCAAACCAATCAGTTTGCTACTAGCGGCAGTAGCGTTTCGTTGCAATACTTGCATGGTTGCATTTGAGAGACATCGTGAATTCTTTGAATGATATACGCTCTTTTCAATGTTAATAACTTTCATTCAACACTTTATTAGTGTAAAGCTCTGCAAAATAATGTTGTGACCCTGGAAAATTTGAAATGAGAACTGGGATCGATCTACGACCCAATTATATCATCACGGTTCTGGCGATACTGACACAAGTTACTTAAAAGGTTCCCCACTATACGGTGCAACCTTTTTATTATATTCTACTCTTAACTCGAGGGCCATGATGTTACTCCTCAAGAAGCTTACGCGGATTCACCTCAGCCTTAAGAATGACTCATGAAAAAATACAGAGATCTAGAAACACCCTGAAACAGAAATGTAGACGGCTAAAGAAGCGAGTGGAATTTTCAGAGCAGCACTAAAGGAAGCTCATGACCGAAACTTTATTTCTCAATGTGCTACAGATCACTTGGAGGTACAACATTCAATTGTTTTATTTAATGTTTTTTATTTCATTTTACAATTTTGAAGGCTTATTGTGAAAATAACACACTCTTGGAAGAGTTGAGCTCTGCCAATGGACGAGGTCAAGAGTACAATGAAGAATTAGAGTCTTTTGCTGTAACTCTACATTATTACTCGCCAAGAGGTTACTCATTCGTTAGTCAGTCATTCGGTAGCCGTTTGCCTCTCTTAAAAACCCTTACTTGATGGTATCGATCAATCGATGGAGAACCAGGCATAATGTCGGAGAAATATCCATTCGACGGCATGTTGAATGGAATCATCGTACGAAAACTTTTGAAGGGACGGTGCAATACACTGGATACCTTCTAGAAGCTACAAACGAATTACCTGCAGCGAAAGACGCGATCGTGTTCATGGCCACTGGAATCAAACAGAAATTTAAGATTCCTGTTGGATATTTTTTCACAGACTGACTAGACACGCAACAAAAAACCTGCCTTATCACGACGAATCTGACATGAAGTAGGAATTACAGTCATTGGCCTTACTTTCAACGGACTCAACACTAATATTAGTACTGCTAATGCGCTTGGTGCTTCCTTGAAGTTGGACGAAAGTTTCAAAACTAACTTCGATCATCCGTGTACTGGTGAAACCATTTACATTATTATGGATGTTTGCCATATGCTGAAGCTAGTTCGAAATACACTGGCAGCGAAAGGTAGATTTAAGGCAAGTTCAGGGTTCGTTGAGTGGAAACATATCACCATGCTTAATGATCTACAAAATTTGAGTGGAATGAAGTTTCCCCGTCCCAACAGGTCAATTTATGTTTGCTTCCATGAACTAAGACTAATTTGATGTCTTGAAGGTAAAGATTTTTCGAAAAGCTCGAAACAACAATTTCTAAATCTGCTGTTAGAGAGCAAAATCATTTCAAATCGCCTGGAAATACGCGAAAATTTAATCGACCATTTTTGATTTGAATGAAACTTTGCGCACGTATTTGGCTTAGCAAACTGAGCATTTTTCACAGATGGAGAGATTTTTTACACCCATGAGTTACATTCTAAAAGGGCGTATGCCTTTTGGCATAGGTTTTATTCGAAGCATTGTAGCCCAGAAACCGTTGGTTGTATAGAAAAACTGTCTGAGAATGAGTTTTAGGAAATTAAAAATGCACCATAAAAAAATATACACTGTACAAAAAAAAATATTTTTGACCAAAAAAATTAATAATAAACAATAAATTTCAATTTAAAAATAAAATAGTTGAATTTTTTTTTTAATTTTATTTAAAAGAAACTTGACGTTAATACGCAACTTTAAAAAAAAGTCCAGGATGGAGAAATGAAAAATACTTTTTTGTGGTAGAATAATTTTTTTATAAAAATTCTAATTTAAACATTTTTCAAAATATATGTTTTCTGATGATTTTAAAAGATGAAGAGAGTCATTTTGAATCAAAAAGCTCCTGGTAGTAAACATTCTAAAGGCATCGGTTTTCGAGTTATTTTGAATTTAAGCTCGAAAAATTATTAATATTTCGGAAAATACACGTATTTATATTTTATATACATCATAAGTAAATGATTCGTCATCTTTTGAAAACAGCTTCTTCTGTATCTTATTTTCTGAAATCGGAACAAAAGAGTAATACTTTTGTGTGGCAGCTATTATTATAGATTTTTTTAAATATTGCTCCATTCTGTTACTCCTTGTTCATATTCTTCATATGATACCCAACTAAATGACATTTTTGATGAATTTTTATTGCTTCTCTGATTAGACCAATCATACAATTCTTTTGCGCTTGTAATGGGATGTTCATGTTTTTTAGCTAAACTTGCATTTCTCGCCATTCGTTTTAATATGCCACCAATTGCATCGCATGGGCCTTTACCATGAGAAGTCGCAAAAAAATGCCACTCTGCATCGACGTTATATTTTGTTTTGAACTTGCAAAGTTTTTTTCTATTTTTATATTGTGAGGCAGCTCCATCAGACATTAATATCGCTTTTTTCAACTGTATTGTTGTTTTCAAAAAACTCATTAATTTGGCAATGAACACCTGAACCGTAACAGTATCATGATGGAGTACTTCCGATATTATGATGAAGCTGATATTCTTAAGTGTTCCAGATTCTGAATAGTAAACAACGAAGGGATGAATGGTGGCTTGACTATTATTCCAATAACTACACGAATCACAAATTGATAGAGACGTATTAAAATGAGCTTGACAGTTCAATATTTTTAATTTTGCAATAACGTTTTCGTTTAATTTCCGTAAGCTTGATGAGCACCGATGATCAGGAAAGGGTTTACAGCGTTTGGACTAGTTATTGGTTGCGTACTTTACAAAAAGTTATTATTAGTAAACAAGTAGGTAGTGTTGCACAACAAGCATCTTTTTTTAGAAAACATTCGGCAAGGGGGAAATTGTAGATAGGCTAAGGTTTAGCGCTTGAGTTATTTATCCAATCGTTATGTTGTCAAAGATTGAATTGAATATTTTTGATCAAGCATTCCAACGAACGTATGGTTTATGCTCGAGAACCATGGACAAATTAAGAAAAACGTGTATTTTCCGAAATATTGATTATTTTTCGAGCTTAAATTCAAAATAACTCGAAAACCGATGCCTTTGGTATGTTTACTACCCAGAGCTTTTTGATTCAAAATGACTCTTTGCAACTTTTAAAATCATCAGAATACAAATATTTTGAAAAATGTTTAAATTAGACTTTTCATAAGAAATATTAATCTACCATAAAAAAATTATTTTTCATTTCTCCATCCTGGACTTTTTTTTTAAGTTGCGTATGAACTCTAAGTTTCTTAAAAGAAAAATAAAAAAAAAATTCAACTCTTTTTTTTAATTAAATTTTAATGTTTATTTTTAATTTTTTTTGGTCAAAAATTTTTTTTGCACAATGTATATTTTTTCTATGGTGCATTTTTAATTCCCTACAACTCATTCTCAGACAGTTTTTCTATACAACCAACGGTTTCAGGGCTACAATGCTTCGAATAAAACCTATGCCAAAAGGCATACGCCCTTTTAAAATGTAACTCATGGGTGTAAAAAATCTCTCCATCTGTGAAAAATGCTCAGTTTGCTAAGCCAAATACGTGTGCAAAGTTTCATTCAAATCAAAAATGGTCGATATTCGACCAAAGGTCATTTGGCGCAATCTTGCTCTAGAACGTAATAAAAACTGATGTCTTGCAAGAACAATACCATACAGAGTATGTGTAGCACAGAGCCGCAGGTCTCTCGTTGTATATGATTGCAGCGGTACAATTCTATTGGTACATTTCAGCGGTACATTTCAGCGGTACACTTCTATTCGTACTGCAGCGGTACACTTATATTCGTACATTTCTATACGTGTGCAATCGAGGAACTGCGTTGCTGCAGCTGATGGTGATTAAAAGTTTATCTCATGAATATGATTACCATAAACGGTTAGAAGTAATAAGTTATTTTTATTTCATTTCATTTTTGATATCCACTAAATGTTCGTGACTGTATAATATCAAAAGAGTTAATTCCTAAATAATAAATGTACAATTTTATAGAAGAGTAAAAGCCTGCGAATGCTTTTGAATTTTTTTGTCCATTGACTCAGGTTCATTCAAAATCATTTTTAAAATTTGACCATTGTTTGACGATATTTGTTTTCACTTATGGTCTGACGAATAATATACGTATATTAGCTGTCCTCGTAATACAGTGAATGTAATTTTTAGCAAAAGAACAAAACTTGGCGAGCAAGAAAATATTTTCTTTTTAACTTCAACTTCGTCGGAACTGTTGATTGCTGAGATCTTCTTACGTTTGCTTATTAGTGAACCTATGTAATAGGGTGTTCCAAAAAATCGATGTTGAAAAAGTCAAAATGCTCAGCCCTAAATTGAAAGATAAGGTTATTTATAGCATTTTAGTAGAACATTTCGACTTTCTAAAATATGGTTTTCAGGTTGCCCAAACGTGATTTATAAAAATATGACTTTTTAAGCTACAAACCCACTCTGTTGCACTTTTTTCAATTCTGTTCGATTCCTAAATTTTTACATTGTGAGGTTGTTTCTGAATATTTTGCATGGTTCAGTTAAGCATTGCATTCAGTTATTTGACTCCCATAGCCCATTGAACATCACAGAAAAATTATTTTTTTCTAATAATTTTCAGATAAAACCCACAAAATTTTCAAATAAAACACATAAAAAAAAATTTTTGATCAAAAACTGAAATTTTCATTGCAAATCGGGATTTATGACAAAAATTTACATGAACAAAGATACTTGATATCTTATCAGGGAGCTTAAATATTTGCATTTTTATATGTGATGGAAAACTATGCATTTTACCATTTATGTTAAATTTCTGTTTTATTTTGGGAGATAAAAAATAACAATGTCCAGAAAACTAATGCATTTTTGAATAACTGATAACCTAATAAAAGGTTTAAAAATTCGGAAAAATATGCGTAAATAGTTAGAACGAAAAAAATCACAATTTTAGTGCCCTCTAATAGAAAACTCAATGTTGCTCGTAACAGAATAATAGAAACATGATGTCTTCGATTAAGTTTCTTGTTTTGAGATAACCTATAACTTTGTCGTAGACACCTTGTGTTCACCTTATTCTGATTGAAAAGTAAATTTTTCATCTCACTCATTAGTGGATTGATCACCCATATTTTTACATTAAGAGATGCATTTTTGAATATCCTGAAACTTCTCCAAACATACCATATGGTTATAATCAACATTTGAATCACTGTTTAGGAAATTATTCGCACAAACGGCAAAATAAAACACTGTGCAATGGAGATATTGAGCTTTAGTGGCATTTTTGTGAAAATGCATTGTTTTCCATCACATGTGAGCCCCCGATAAGATATCAAGGATCTTTTTGCCTTTCTCCTAGAAGGGTATAGCAATCACTGAAAAAACCAAAGGTATAAAAGTGCTCCAAAGGGTCGAATCTCGTATATCAATCGACTTAGTTCGACGAGCTGAACATTTTCTGTATGTGTGTGTGTGTGTGTGTATGTGTGTGTGTGTGTGTGTGTGTGTGTGTGTGTGTGTATGTGTGTGTATGTATGTAAGGGTCTCCCAATCTCACTCAATTTTCTCAGAGATGGCTGTACCGATTTTAATGAAACTAATTGCAAACCGATTTGAACAAAATTGGTATCAAAAGAACGGGCTTGTTTTTTGAACCATTTGTAAAAAAATTATATAAATATTGAACATATGGTTCAAAAGTTATGCAAAGAAACGTGTTTCAAAGACTGTTTAAACTCACTCACTTTTCTCAGAGATGGCTGGACCGATTTTCACAAAATTAGTGTTGCGCCATTTATTTATTTATTTATTTATTTACTATTACCAACAGACATAAAATAAATTGTCCTAATGGCTACTAATACTAATACAAATATCTCCGGAACATTGACAAAAATTTAGAACGTATAACTCGGTATGATAAATGGAAGTCGAAAACTAGCGACACTCTGTTGAAAGCGCGTTGAATACCTGTGATAGCACTGTTTGAGCTATAGTTGGTTCAGCGAAAGGGCAAGTGCAAAGCTGACATGCTTCGCAGGGTTCTAGTTGGAGCATGCAGGTTGATTTGACGCAGAATGGCAGGACAGTCGACCCGTGATGTCAGAATATCGGAGACGAGCATAGCGCGTGCTGTTTCCCGACGTAGTTGAAGAGTATCGATCTGGAGCAGCTGGCATCGGTCCTCATACCTGGTATTACGCATGGGCTGTTGCCAGGGAAGCAATCGAAGGGCATAACGTACAAACCGGCGCTGGATATTTTCGATTCGGTAGATAGCATTATTATAATGAGGCACCCAGACTGTAGAACAGTACTCCAATGAAGACCGAACAAGCGAACAGTAAAGCGTGACTAGGCAGTGGATGTTTTTGAAATCACGTGTCATTCGGAAAATAAGTCCTGGTTGTCTAGAAGCCTTCGCTACGATGAAAGATATGTGTTGCTTGAAGATGAGTTTTTCGTCCAGAAGTACTCCGATATCCTTAATGAAGACGACTCGCTGTACTGGAGAACCGTTTAGGAAGTAGTCAACTTGTAGTGGCCTGTTTTTTTCTCGTAAATGTTATAACGGAGCATTTGGACGGGTTTAGTACCATACGATTAATCTCGCACCAGGAAGCGAATATGTTGAGTTGTTCCTGAAGAAAAGCGGCATCGGCAGAATGTTTGATTTTGTTGAATAGCTTCAAATCGTCGGCAAATGCAAGACGGGGGCATTTTAAAGAATAGTGTACGTCGTTGAAGTAAAGCAGGAACACTAGTGGGCCAAGATGACTGCCTTGCGCAATCCCGGAGAAAGCCGAGAACGATTTCGAGATTTTGTCGTTAATTTTCACACTCATAGTCCGTCCCACTAAATATGACTCTAACCAGCACAGCAAGCTGCCGCTAAAGCCATAACGGTCAAGTTTGGCGACGGCAATGCGATGGTTTATTTTGTCGAAAGCGGCTGAGAGGTCCGTATAGATCGTGTCCGTTTGAGATCGGTCAATGAAGCTGTCGATTACGAAACTTGTTAGGCAGAGTAAATTCGTCGTACACGAGCGTTTCGGAAGAAACCCATGTTGTTCGTCAGCAATGTTATTTTGGCAGTGCGCGAAAATTGGTTGCAGTACGATTAGCTCGAACAGTTTCGATATAGCACACAAAGCACGATAGTTGTCGATTTTTGTACGGTCGCCCTTTTTGTACACCGGGAACAAGAATGCGTGTTTCCAAGCTGTAGGAAATCTTCCTGAGGAAAGCGACAAACGAAACAAGAAACTCAACGGTATAAGTAAATCAGTGATGCACTTTTTTAGCAACGTGGCCGGGATACCATCCGGACCAAGAGAATAGGAATGTTTCAGTTTACTAGCAGCGGTTAGAATCATTGAATCGTCGATATTAATCGAGGCGATTGATTGTCCATAAGAGGGAACGTTATTAGCGGCCTCAAGAACTTGGTCATTAGTAAGAGTTTCACTGTTGAATACACTAGAAAATTTATCGGCGAACAATCTGCATATTGCGGTACAATTATCTGCTTTCTCGCCAGCCAGCTCCATACTAGAGGGCAGACCTGATTGCTTCCGCTGCATTTTGACAAAATTCCAAAACTTTTTTGGATCAGTCTTCAATTTACTCTCCATCAGCCGCCTATAATTTGAGTAGCAGCGTCGTAGTTTTTTATACTCGTAATTTAGTTGCCGATAGTGTTCTCGCAAACAAAGCGTACCGTTTGCTGAAAACCTTCTCAATGCAGCTTTTTTCATTGATTTTAGACGACGTAGTGTGGAAGATTGCCAGGGGAGATACTTTCGATGACGGGCTTTAGGAACAAAACGTTCCAACACTTCGGTACAGACAGAAGTAAAATCGTTCACGGCCAGGTCTATATCGGTGTGATTCAAAACAGTAATCCAATCTACGTTGCGTAGCGCGCTTGACAAGCCATCGTAATCAGCTCGACGAAAATTGAATCGAATCGAGTTTGCTGAAATCGGTGGATCGATTCTATAACGATTGTCGAGAGACAGAACAAGAGCCGGGTGGTGAGGTACGGTTTTGACAAGCGGGTCGGGTGCGTATGCAATCTTAGGAGCCGTGTCACAGATGCTGACGAAGCAAAGGTCTAGGCAGCGTCCGTTTTCGTTGGGATTGCCATTAATTTGCTGTAGGCCAGCGGCGTTATACCCGTCGAGAAGATCCATAGCACAAGCGTGAAATGTAGACTGATCCGGGTCGGGATAGTAAAAGCCATCACAAGCAGGGCGCCAGAATAGACTAGGTAGATTGTAATCATCAATAATTATTATTTCGTCGCGCGGATTAGCTCTAGCAGTAATCGAGGAAACAGACTGAAGATGAGTATCGATCAGCTGCTTGTCGCGGGTGCGGTCCGGTGGAAAGTAGACAACGCAGATAAACAATTTTCTATCGGTCAACTGGACAGACACCCAAATCTGTTCGAGCGTTTTCCACGTGGGATCACAAATAACGTGAGCTTTCAAGCGTCGACGAACGGCAATGAGTACACCTCCACCGGTCTTTTTCAGGCTGTTGAAAGAGCTCCGATCACAACGGGAACCTTCGTACTCGTTTCCAAACAAATAGCCTGACACGGTACGATCGTCCAACCAAGTTTCAGTAAACGCGATAACATCGTAACAGTCATCCGAAAAAACGAGCACATAGTCTTCGATATTTGAATTCATGCCGCAAGTATTCTGGTAATAAAGCTGAACCATCGAATCCGGGTTGCGGGATCGTATCGCCCTGGGAGTGGTAGGCAGCGGAGCTGACGGCGCGGGTGTTAAGTTGAGTATGCTAGAACACGAATCGGAATGTTGGCATTCGTTGTCAGGGGCATAAAACGAGGATGGATACTTCACTTGAGCGAGAGTCAGTTGACTCTCGCTGTCCAATAATAAAGCATGAGAAAAGTTCGAACTATTGACGAAATCTATCGGGTCGTATCTGGTCGAAGTCAAATTTACGGACGAAAACTCCAGTGGGCCATGTAGAAGCACGTAAAGCAACATCCTTAAGGTTCTCTGGAATCTCCACCCGGAAAGATATAAAATTCAATTTCGCGAGATCTGCGTTTTTTTCACTAACATAATGACGTTAGGCGTTTCATTGATGCCGAGGCACTCTCGAGTCATCGCAACGATGTCATCAACAGTGTGGCTGGGATCTAATCTGCTTGAATAAAGCCAAAATTGCTGCCGTTCATCAGCAATGGTTTTTATTCTGCTTTGTATTGTTCTCGTGCCACAAACACCGACCACTGCAGCCCGAAATTTCGAAGTGTCTTCACGACTCCGTTTAGGTGTCGGTTGTTCGCCGGGCTGTCGCTGAGAATACAAAATCTTCTGAACTGGTAAAGCGGTGCTGGCTGGAAAGTGTTTCTCTATACGGATCGATAAGTTTGATACGACTGTATTCAATTTGGCGACAGCTACACACAGCATCGATGTATCGGTAGCGGAGGGTGTAAGGGGAGCTGCAACCACTCGTTGAAACTATTGGCGCACTCGTTACAAAACCAAAACAGATTATCACTGAAGGTGGCTATCACGTCCAGAGTGGAACGTTGCAGTCCCGAAATGCAGGTGCGTTGAAACATGGAACCTCAATTCCCACGGCAGGCAACTCTATCGATTCCGTTGATAGGTGAGCTGCATGTTTTACAGACAGAGGCCATGACTCGAACAAAAGAGGCACGATGCCGGTAGGCGCCAACTTATAAACGGAGATTTTGCAGCAGAACGTCTAGAATAACTCTGTACTCGATATCACACACGCGAAAGGTGATTTAAAAAAGCAACTGGTAAAATAAAATATTCGTAAATGCAATTATTACTCGAAAAAAACGTCGAAAAGAAAATCACGGTTGGAGCAAAGTAAACAAGCTATTGGCGTGTCCCTTTTGAATTTTATTGTTATTGGACTTTAACTTTGTCCGTTATGTATGATAATGTGAAATCAGGCTGTGAAAAGAAACATGTTTTTCTAAGACTGCTTGAACTCACCCACTTTTCTCAGAGATGGATGGACCGATTTTCACAAAATAAGTTGCAATAGAAAGGTCTAGTTGCCTGATAAGACCCATTTGAATTTTGTTATAATCGGACTGTAACTTTGTCTGTTATGTATCAAAATGTAAAAGTTATGAAACTCGATTATCCCAGAAACTACACAACCGATTGGAACAAAATCGGTATCAAATGGCTGTCTTCAAAACTATCGACTGATTTATGATGATTGAACGGGTGGTTCAAAAGTTGAAAAAATAAATGTGCTCCGAAAAGATTATATTATTCATTCATTCTGGTCTAGTTAGCCAATAAAACCCTGTTGAATTTCATTGTTATCGAGCTGAAGCTTTGTCTGTTGGCCTAAACTTACTCCCTTTGCTTAGCGATACCTGGATCGATTATCATAAAATTAGTGTCAAATGAAAATTGTAATTGTCCGTTAGGTTCTATTCAATTTAATTATGATTTTAATTTTTTATTTTTATTTTTATTTTATTTATAGTCAACTTCAACCATTATGTAATTTGATATGTTATTTAAAAGTTATGAAAAGAAAATATAACCTAAATACTAATTGAAGCCAACTGCTTTAAACAAAATGTGTATATGTAATACGTAACGTAGTAAACAAATAGCCTTTCATAAGATGTTTTTATAGCTGCTTGCTTCAACTGTTGCAGCGTCCGAGGAACTATAATTATAGCATTTTCCGCTTGACAGATAGACAGATAGAGAACCTCAATTCACTTAGTGTCTGCAAATGTGCCGGTTGCAACCCGCTATGTGTACTTAACAGTGTAAGGTGATAAAAATTGGTGATTAGTTTGAAAGACAAGTATTTTGTTAAACACTTCCAATAAGTGATATCGAAGGTGGTTTCAGATTAACCTACCGAGGCGTTCTGTCAAATTTAATTTGAGAGTGACTTTCCGTAGTAGTGAACAACACAAGGAATCTCTCAGAAGATTGGGAAACTCAAAAAGTAAGTTAACAATAAATTTATACACATCATTTTAAGTCTTTTCTTCACGTTCCATATGTCTCTAAAGTTTATGTGTATATAACAACAACGCTAGAAAAATAAATTCAGAACTAATAAGAATGTGCCACTAAACTTAGCATTGGGAATCGAAAAATATAAAAAACAGTTTCAACAAAAAGGTTGTATGATGCGATGTTTTCAATCATTGAGATGTGACGAGCCATAACTATCAGAATGGTCACATATTCAATAATACTGATTATAAGTCAAATCCGAAAAGCGTATTTACGTCCTTGTTTGGTTTTTGTACAGAATTGTAAAACTTCAATCATATTCGATACAATATTGTCGATGGTTATTTTCAAAATGTTTACAATTGCTCTCAGGAGCACGGTCAAAAAACACCTACTCTATATGATTCCAATTAGGGAGGAAATGAGATAAACATGTTCTTGTTTGCCATTCGGATTGGGTTGGAGTGTATTATTGGTATTTATCGTGGTCAGTTCAAGATTTCTATTGAAAGTTGAAATATTAAATTTGAAATATCAGTTCACCAGCATGTAGCTTTTTAATTAGAATAGAAAACGTACCAAACGTACCAAAAAAATTTTGTTCTGAAGATTAAAATAGTTGCCCTGAAGCAGTATAGCTTCTTAATCATTTCAGTGAGTTTTGGGGCCCTAGTGTAATCTGAAGATCATCAAGATGCTGCGCAGTAAGTACTCGCCGAGTTCTTGGCTTCTACTTTGGCTTACGAGAAAACCTTAGAGCAAAACCTGTGTTTACCAGTGTAATGATTATTTATTCAAACTTTCATTTATACTGCATATTACCGAGTTATTGGTTTCTACGAAATTTACCCACAATATATCAGGAATTAGCGAGATTTCGGTTATTTTGTGCCGAAATTTCAGTGCTAGCTGTCATTTTTAACCGAGTGGCGCCAGCCAAGATGCGGCTGTAAATTTTAAGTGTGTGAAAATATGGTATTTGTCGTTCTAGAATAATGGAGACATGTGTTACAGTTCCCAGTTTAATAATGTGCTATTGCATAATTTTGAAGACAATCGGTTTCATACATTTAAAAGGGATGATTTACTTATAATTCTTCCAACAGATAGAACGTTAAAAAATTAGAATATCACAATAATCCCAACTTAATGAAACACGAACTGGAAAAGAATAAGCAAAGAATTAAGTTGAAAAGATCAGCGAATAAAACGTATTCTGATCAAGAAAAAAAAAATTAACCGAAAACTAATGCAATTCAAAAGATTGGATAAAAAGTATACGAATCGCGAAAAAGAAGTTAACAGTCAACGAATGAAAATAAAACGAACGATAGACGACAACTATAAGGTCGACAAAAAGGAAAGTAATAGCAAGCGAATGAAATTAACACGTTTGGTTGAAAACTATACCACCAACGAAAAAAAAAAGTAATATGAAACGAATGAAAATAACAAGAAAAAATGAAACATACAAAACTCGTGAAAATAAAATCAATAGCCGAGGAATGAAAATTAAAAGAACAACAGACATCAAATAAGAATCAGGAAAATGAAAAAAAAAACACGAGTGCGATTAGCAAGAACAGATACAAAGTATGCAAAACGAGAAGCAAGAAGAAATGCTCAACGAATGACAACGAGAAGAACTGAAAATAAAGAATACTCGAATATGGAAAGAGAATGTAACAATAAACGAATGAAAAAGAAAAGGTCTGTGGATGCAAATTTTGTCAATCGAGAAAGGGAAGTTAATAAAAAACGTATGTCTGAACTACGAAATTAAGAAAATCAAACACCAGCAAAAGACAGCTACAACAGTAAGGAGCGACGAGCCAATAGGTACAGAATGAGGACTATTCGCAAAAACGAGATTTACACCCAAACCGAGAAAATATCTAACAAATAGTAGAAGAGTGGCATCCAAGACACGACCGCATAGTTGACGTTGGACTACAATAGTTTTATATTTACCTTTGAGGCTTTGTTTGATTCGAGCTCGTTTTACTTTTGGCACGGTTAGATTTTGGCACACATGTGCCATAAACGAACGATTATGTCTAATCACATTTCTTATTTATTTCAACCAATTTAAGCTCAACATCCTCCAAAAGAAGGGTATTTTGGTTCTTTATGTTGCCAAAGCAAATGGCCGAAATCGATGAAACGGTTCCTGGAATATGACCGGAACATGTACCGATAATATAATGATCATGATCTAAGCAGTACTAAGCCTCTAATTACTCGGGTAGTAATATCAAGTATCTAGTTCATCAGCCTTAATACATAAAGCGACACCTCAAGTAACTTGAAACTAAAACTAGTTCATTGATGGAAATATCTATGAAAAATAGTCAATCATAGAGAACCGTTCATTTTTGGCATGGTTCAATCTTGGCAACAACAAAATTCTGCCGTGTCGTGTTTTGCAAAATCGAACGGGGTCTATTTTGATTATTTATTTGCAGCACTCTATTTTAGAAGAGAAAATATTCTCTTTAACTTTGATGAATACCATTCATTCTAATACAGTCAATTTTCTTCAATACGCGGAAAGGCGAGCTTCTATACAGATTTAAATTGAGCACGATTTAGTAGAAATTAAATAATATTTATTTGTCTTGTGAACGATGGCTAACTCTCCGATCACCAAGCGGCAAAGATGTCACATAATGAAATTTTCCTGCAGTTACAAGTTCATGGAAAAAAATAACGATGAAGAACTACAGTTTTCAAACAAAAATGTATTTTCACAGAAAATTTAAAATGGGCATGAGAAAAAACACAGTGTAGAGCTCAAAAATAAACAATGCAATTTCTCTGTACAATGAACCTAATTTATATACCTGCTATCTGCCTCTACCGACACGTACAGAATTTTGTTGTCCTAGGTGGCGCAGCGTATTTGGCGGCACCCGTTCATATTATATTGAATTCCCGTTCAATCATATTGAATTCTGATATTTGCTACTGTACGAAACAAGAAGAAGACAATTTAAACGGCAATTCGATTGAGTTCCAGATCGCAAAACGATACCTACGCGCTAACCCAACACGCCCCACTGTGTGTCGACAGCGGCAATGTAGTCTTCATTTGGCTTGGCTGCACACAAATGAATATCGAGTTCTACTGCACTGATCGACGAGGAGTGACCAGCGCTCTATTCATACATTGCTCGGTGCAGTACTGTTGCCTGTGCTAGCATGTTTTCCTTCAAGACATAAGTTTTAATAACATTCTAAAGCAGAACGTAAAATTGTCTGATAGTGGAGGTGGTTACGAACTTTCCGAAAAAGCTTCACCTTCAAGACATCGAAATAGTCTAGGCTCAAGGAAGCGAACATTAATTGACCTATTGGGACGGGGAGATTCTGTCAATTTTTTTGCCACTGCTATACAGGATATCACAGCAGGCAGTTGGTGTCTACTCATGAAGTCTGTGCCAGGCGTGCTCGCATGTGATTGGTACATTGTTCGTGAAATTTCGACCTTGAAACTTTTATGAAATTTTCACTGTTTAACAATGAAATGATTTCGATAACTAAGGAATCACAAAATTGTCCATCATTTTACCAATCCAACAACATATTGATTATTGTAATCCATCATGTGGTTTCATCAGTATAACCGTTTGAAATCTTTCATTCCAACGTTACACCTTGGTTTTAGTTTCCGCAGAATGTATCTCGATATAGTGCGGTTAGACGTAGTCCTACGTCAAAACAGGAATCAAAACTTTAGAGAGCAAGAGACATATGCAAACTTGGAAAAAACGAAAAATAGACTGTCTAAACGTGCTCTTCGTGCATCTGAAATTATGAACTTTCGATTGTCTATT
Organism: Wyeomyia smithii; assembly: GCF_029784165.1. Lineage (NCBI taxonomy): Eukaryota > Metazoa > Arthropoda > Insecta > Diptera > Culicidae > Wyeomyia > Wyeomyia smithii. The sequence goes on along the minus strand of NC_073694.1, from coordinate 141,408,329 downwards.
CCAACCACTTGAAACGGCAAAACTATGAGATACGGTCCCGTCGACTGTTCAATAAAATTTATTGAGAGCCGCCGTCAGATTCCATCTTATATCTGTTGTTGCTGCGAAGAAACGTTCTTTGAAGCTGGTGTTTGTAAAATCACTCGTGAAAATATCATTTCTAAAATGTCTCACAAATTTTCTCCAAGAAACCTAACTTCGACTGTTGATTCTAGAATATTGAACAAGTATGCCAAGCAGAAACAACATTATGTTTGCCATACTTGTAATAAGTACATTGGAAAAGGGATAATTCCAAAATTATCCAGTAGCAATGGCTTAAAACTCCCTCCCGTGCCAGAATGCATAAACATGTTGAACGACGTTGAAGAACGATGATTATCTCCATATGTCCCGTTCATGAAAATAATTCTTTTGTCATATCGTGCATCAAATCCACAGGTGGGAACGTTGTTTTTCATGTAATTAAAACAATTTTCAAACCATAGGTGGGAATGAAAGGAAGCGTGATATACATCCCAGTGGATGTAAATGAGATGATAACATCTTTACCAAGGCCTATTAACAACATTAACTTGATGGCAATCCCTGTCGATTTCAAGCGAAATGTGGCTCATTCGTCAAGCTGTTTAAGGGGGTTTGTTCGTCCGGATGTGCTTGAAACAGCATATTTGCCAAAAACTGAGTTGTACCAAAAATATGGTATTCAGTTTGCCAACATAAATGAAAATATAGTGGAAACTGGTTCGGAGCCAAATGATGTCGAAATTGAAAACAACGAAGTGGAACTTCCAGAATGCGTTGATAGCATGGATAGCGAGGATGAATACTTCGAAAAACTAAATGACGGGGATGATGAATGTCTACTTTTCGATTTTAACACTATAACCGCTAATAACGCAATTGTCGTAATGGCACCTGGGCAGAATCAGCTCCCTGTATCAACGTACCGAAACCCAGATATAGAATATCTTTGTTTCCTCAGAATTTTCGCAGGGGTGGCTCGAAAACTTCTGGAAAAAGTATTAGTATATCAGACATTATAAAATGGGAAATTTGATTCCACGGAAACAAAATTGAACCAAAACGCGTATTATATCTCGCAAAACAAAACTTTTCAATGAGGCTTTCAACACAATTAAAACAACAATGAGGAAAAAAACAAACGCGAGAGGTGTGACTGCGAGGAAAACTTTGAATCCCCAGTTTATTGCCGAGTTACGTCAGCACAATGACGGACTAAAGTTTATGAGTCATATACGATGTGCTCCCGCCTACATGGAACATATTAAGAAGGTACTATTCGCCTTGATTCACCAAGAAGGGGCACCTGTGTTTTTCCTCACGTTGTCGGCCGTAGAAACAAATTGGGCAGCGTTGATAAAAGGGCTGTATGAACACGATACTGGCGAGAACATTTCTTTGCTGGCGACTATGAATTTATGCTACGAAACAAGGTCAAAGCTGATTCAAGATAATCCTATATTTGTTGCAATGTATTACAGAAACAGGATTAAACAAATTATGAAAATGATAACTGACGGAGGTATTTTTGATGGATATCCGATTACAGATTTTTTTCGAAGACGAGAATTCCAGCAACGAGGATCGCCTCATGATCATATTCTTTTTTGGATCAAAGATGCCCCAAAAATAGATACTGAAGACCCGGCAAGCTTCAACAAAATCGTCGAATTCATTGATAAGTTTATAACATGCGAATATGATAATAAAAATCCTTATTGCAAGTACTTTATGTCTTAAGTAAGCATACTGCAACTTGTGCAAAAGGAAAGCGCAATACGAATTTATGTAGGTTCGATTTCCCTAAATTTGTCATGCCCGAAACAATGATTCTCCAACCATTAGAAACAGATAACAAAACAATTGCCGTTAAAGAAAATTTGAAAAAAATAAAACTGTTGATGGAGCATTTTTATAATAGCAAAGAGAGAATTTACAGAGGTTTCGATGAAATTCTGTTCGACCTTCAAATGGATACCGAAGCCTACCTAACCGCTCTAAGATGCTCTGTGAAGAAAGTAACCATTTTCTATAAACGAATAAGCTGTGAGGTAGACATAAATACTTATAATGCTACAATATTGAACATGAAGGAAGCTAACGTGGATCTACAATATGTTTTGGACGAGTATGCCGCAGCTCAATATATTGTTGATTATGTCGCCAAAGCTGAGTCTGGTCTCTGTAAAGCGTTGAAAGATCTTCAAACTGAGTTGGAAAAGGGAAACAGAAGTTTACAAGAACGTTTTCGTTGTATTGCCAATAAGTTTTTGAATTCACACAACATCACTGTTTGGGAACGCCGCTTACATCATACAGCCGGGCATCGATTTTTATCAACAACACCAAAAGAGCTGCAGGAGCTCGACGCAGATTCCACTAATATTGCTGGTAAAGATGTTATAACTCATTATTCTGAACATCATGGAATGGCAAATGTTTGTCTTGCGGTGCTCGCTGCATTTTACTTTCATACTAGTAAGAAACCACGAAGGGATAAAAATTTATCGGATGACGAACAAAGCAATGACGATATAATGGAGTCTCAGGAACCATTTAGACGAAAAAATGCTCGGATTGTTCGTTATATTAGGTAACCGAATAAAAAATTGTAAATTATGTATCTTATTTTTGTTTGATTTTATTAAAACAATATAGATATAAACTAGCACAAGACGCAGATAATTTTTATCGCGAGCAATTGTTACTATTTTTGCCATGGCGAGATGAAGAAAGTGAAATTGAGTCAGTAAATTGGCATGCAAAATACATTTCACACCCAAACGAAATTATGAAAAACCGAGCGAAAATATTTACCTTAACCGAGGATGTTCTAGACAAAGCCATTCAAACTGCAAACGACAATAGATTACTGTTCGACGAGGAAGATATAGAGACCAGTGACCCACTTCCAAAAGACCAGGAGATAGATATTTTAGTACAAGGCGGATTGGATCGTTCAAAAAATACTAAACCTTTCACATACTGTGCACCTCCTAAAATAGACGTGAAACAATTATTTCAAATTTATGCAAACTGAATACTCGTCAAAACGAGATTGTAATGCACGTTTATAAGTGTTTTGTGACTGACAACATTCCACAGAAAATATTTATTTCTGGATCTGCTGGTGTTGGAAAAAGCATGGTAATAGCAACAATTTTCCAATTAATAGCGTACCATGTAGAATATATTTCAACCGCTACAAAAAACCTGAATCTGGACTTCTTCTTCTGGAAGCTTTGTTGTGTGCTTTTTCTGGTAAAGCCGCTTTTCTGATTGGGGAAATACCATCCATTCGGCGTTCGCACTTCCATTGCAGGAGAGTTCGAATATGCCAGATTTGCCAATGGATGTAGCAAACCAAATGAGACAACAGTTGATGGATTGCAAACTACTGATTATAGATTAAATATCCATGGTTGGAAGCACAATCTTTAGCAGAATAGACACTCGTTTACGACAAATAACCGGCATTAATGATAAGTTTGAGTTTCTGTAATAGTAGTTGGAGATTTCCCTCAACTGTCGCCAGTCAAGGACTCCTGCATATTTAACGCACCGAAACATTCTTTAATTCAAATGGAGTTTTCCCCCTTATGGGATGAATTTCATCTCTTCGAACACACAGAGGTTATGCGTCAAAAGGATGATTTGAGTTTTATACGTGCATTAAATAACTTTGCTACTGGAGAAATGACCAATGCTGATATTAGTGTCATAAAAATCACAGGAAGGTTGTGTGCAAAGCCACGACCGCAAGGTTAAAGTAGAATACTTTTACAAGAGAGTTTACCCGGCTGCTTGCGTGTCAGTAATTTTTTCAGTTTGCACATATAAATACGACCTCACTGAACAGGAAAAGTACAAACTCTTTGTGGCGCCAACAAGTTTCAACAGTCAGAATATATGTACATGTAAATTCAAATTAAGATAACTAACTTTTGGTTAAAGCTCAGAACGAGAAAATTTTAAATCTTCAATTCATTTGTATGGTTGACCTAAAAAGGACAGTTTGTTGTTGAAAAAAAAATCGGATATGACGCTGATTGCATCTTTGTGTTACGCCGATAGCGGGAGTTATAGTGAACTTGCGTATGACGAAGGCATCGTATTACCTGTTTTATTGAATGGGAGAAAGAGGAATATTGTAAAATTTTGTAAGCATTTAATTCAAACAATATTACCAAATCGTAGTCAGGCACTCTGATAACAAAGTTAAAAGCTGTTTTCACACTGAAAATCAGACAGCCAGCAGAAGTTTTGATTGCCAAAATCCAGAATGCTTGTGTTGCCAAAATAAGGCAGAGCTTCACCGGAGGAAGGCCGAAACCCTCAACCGGTAAGGATGCTCCGATAGTAGAAAAATAGTGGTTTCGCATTCAGGAACGGCATCGTAGTTAGAGATTCTATTCTATTCACCCGGCCGTAGGTTAATGTACAGCTCTACCTACGGCTGTACATTAACGTACGGCCGCGCGAATTGGTTCGCGTCGCTTTTCGCGTTGAGGCTGACAGAGGCCTAATGCGCACGGCCAACACAATAGAAAGGTGTTTTCACATTGAAAATTAGACACGGCTTTACTGGAGTAAGTGTTGGCAAATGCATCCACCGCTAATACCGCCGCTATCGTACGAAAGCGCGTCGTTTCATGTAAGGAATAATATCAACAACGAAAAATGACGCGCGTCTAAGAACACCCGAACTGTTTCGCCGTGCCGCTTCCATTTACTTCCTTACAACATCGGCCTCATGGAAGTACCGGCTGCACCTACCGCTGAGGCTGTTACCATACTGCTACTGGTACCCAAAGCTATTAACTCTTCAAATGAGGTATTTTATTTGTCCTCAAAAGAACAATTGTTCAATTCCATATCGGATATAATGCAATCGCATCTCTGTAATATTACCGACAGTAATATTCTTCCGAACAAAATGATCCAACTTTTCCATTAGAGGAAGTGCCGGCTGATGTACGGCAAAAATTTCGCCCGATCGCTCGCGTTGGTGTTTAGCCTGGCAGAGGCCTGAGACGTGGTGACCAACCACAGGGCAAGTGATTTGTTTAATTTGAAGGCACTGCTGAGAAGAGGCTTTGCTCAGAAGTTACTGCTGAGCGCTGATATCTGCTGCTACTGCTGTCGACGTTGTGGAGGTCTATCCAGCTCACCTTCCGACTAATGAATGTAGCAAGTTTTCCCAGAAACACTCTTTTATAGCCGAAGGGTGCTACGTAATAGGCCACGCCTTTCAGTTCAGTTTTATCATTCCCTAATGTTCTTTAGACGAATTATTCCACAATTCGCATTTTATTTTTGTTTCCAGCGAATAAACACCGATGGTGCTCTCACACACGCAACGGTTTTAACCCGTATCTTATTGCGGTTTGTAACACCAAGCGATTTCGTTTGCTCGCTGTTGCGTGTTGCATCATGTTGCAACTTGGCAGCTGGGAGACGACGAAATTCTGTTAATGCTGATTGATTGAATCGACTTCATATTAGCTCTGCATAGTCGAACTAACTGCTTTTGTGAATGCGTTCTAACAGGGCAGTTTGTTATTCAATGTCGGTTATGCTGATCGCAGCCTTTGCGCTGCCCTTAAGCTTGTATCAGACTAACCGTTGTAGCGGTTGACCGCTACCGTTCCGTTCCTTTTCGACCAATCAGAGCACAGCGGTCGACCGTCGCTTGTTGTTGTTGTAAAAAATAGAATTATTTCTATTTTTTCCGCCAACCGTTCCCAACGGTTGGCGACTGCTGTCATTGACATGGCAAAGGCAAACGTGCCTCTACACACCTACACAAAGTCACATATAGAGACTTATCGAACAAAAATGTGTGCTTCTCTTTTGGCACACACGACAGCCAGTCAAAACATTGATAGCACCGGCAACGCTGGTTGGCGATGTCAATTTTCGACCAACGCACACTGGCAAAAATGAATCCAAATTCCCACTAATCAAAAGCCGCTGGGCTGGATACCTTAAATATAGCCTTTCTTATGTAAAATTGGTCAACAAATTGATTAGCGATGGAGAAAAAAAAGTTGAGAGGTTGTTTATAAGACACGACCGCAAAGTTGAACGTAGAATACGACAGCCTGTCGTATGTCAATGTATTTTTTGGAAATGGTTTGGGAGTACACTCAACTGGGGTTAATTATTTCAATGGTCTCTCTGCTCCAGATGACGTTTACCTCTATAGCCGGCACCGGTAACGACAATGAACAACAGCAGAGGCTATGTGCAGCTATGCTGCCGTATCCAAAACAAGAATGAAATTGAACTGATTTGAGACTGTCTTTTGTATCTAGATGCAATAAGATATCCTAATTCGGGCAGTGGCTACGAAGAGGCTATTGGCGAGGGCAAATAGTGCATTCCCCAGCTATAGTATAACAGTTCAAATAACAATTTTCTGCATTTTACGATAGCGTAGATAATTTTACAACTAATTACTACAAATAGTAAGACTTGAGCGAAAAATTATGTGTTTCAGGCTCACTAGCTCATAAATTCTTCAGATAAACTTTAAGACTTAGCTGAAGCCAAAAAGGGGTAATTGTGTTTGTCAATGCCATTTATTGAAAACTGAATATATTTTTTTTCAACATGGCAACTTTTTCATTTAGTTCTGAATGATGTACAGTGATAATTGAATTCAACATGAGGTGATTTATTTGCAATTATGCATGAAAATTTTAATCGCTATACTACTAGTCACATACGCTATATAGCAAGCCATACACGCTATAAACATGGCCATACGCGCTGCAGACATACATACACGCTATAAACATACACACATGCTATACAGCTAGCAACGCACGCTAGCCACACACCTTATATAGCTAGCGACACACGCTATAGATATTCACACACGTTATGTGCACACACCCATATATACATACGCTGGATGATGGTGACTTCTCAAACCACCTGGCGGTGCGAGTCTCTTACAACCCGAAGTATTTACCCAACGATATCTGAACTGAGTTACCGCTGGTGGGGTCCAACTCAGATCTAAGGGAAGCCGAACTGAAAGAGGTAGGAGCTGCAGCTTACCACTACCACCGCCGCTGTTGCCCGCTGCTGATCCACGCTGCCTTCGCCTACTGCCATCGGTGTTGATGTCTGCTGCTGCTGCCTGTTGCTAGTAAACTGATTTGGTTTAGGAGAAACAGTTTTTATATAGCCCAAAGAGTGCATTCCCGGACAACTAGGTACTCCATTCTATCGTCCTTTTTAGGGAAAGGCAACAAGCAACCAATCAAAAGTCGACATTTGTGTTTCGACAAAGTTCAACAATTTATAGTTTATAGTTACAATAGTTTGAACAATCAGATTACAAGTTACTGCATTTGGACGGGTGCTTACATGATTTCCCAATCGATTGCTGCAAAAATGAAAGAAATCGGTTGGAAACTGACTGAGTTTAAAACGTTTGAAATTGGACAATTTTTGTGACGCTCTCGATGCTTTCGGTTTTGAAATTGGATCCCTGTATTGTAGTAGGGTCCCTGTATTTGTTGCCGAAAGACGTATTCTACGTCAAAACCGTAAAAACAAAACTTTGTTGGCTATGATGAGCTACATGTCTACGGTAAGTCTCGCCTATCCAGAATAAATAATTACAATTTGTGCAATAATCCTGGAAATAGGAAGTAGTAGGAAATAATTGCAGTTTGTGCAATAATCCTCGTGCAACATTGAACATCACGTAAACACTCACTTTTCTTACAATAATCGCATCGCCCTGTTGAAACGTATTTAGGCGCGAGAGACATATTTTCCTTTTTTTAGAGTAACAGCAATGTGCGCCTGAAGGTATATTTCATGGACACAAGAAACTTCACCTACGAAAACAAGTTCATGATCAACCGCTTTCATCGGCCTTCCACAGGCTAAATATCAAAGTAAAAAATAGCTCTCACAAACAACGTTGGGTACCGTTTCAGCTATCAAAAGCTTCGCGCGGTGCTGAGTTGAGACCTGTTTTTTTTTTCAATATAGCTTTTATGTTGCGGAAGAAATGTTCGTTTCCAATGTCGCACAGTGGAACACTTAGAACATCAAACCTGATCATAATTATTTAAAAAAAAAATTTGCACTGAAAACGTCATTTTGTAATAATAAAAACAAATAATTGGATTTGGATAATATTTTACATGGAGTAACCCACCTTAAAGTGATGGATGAAATTTTTTATAATGCAATTTAAATTCAGTCATAGTCGGGTACGAATTCATCCAAATACTTGAATTTATCATGAAATGACTTTTTAATACACATTTCAGTTGTTTGACAAAGTTTCATTTGGGTAACCAAGGCTACAACTATCCAAGAAGCGAAAAAATAAGAATTTCTTGATTATTTTCACATGGCGATAAAACACGAGACCGGAAGCATCCGGAAGGTTTTTCTTCACCATTATAACCAAAAATATTAGCACTTTCACGTAATATAAGCCGTTCAACCGGATTTTGCCGGAAACATAACTTATCCCATTTTGAGTTAACTTATCAAAACAAATATTTTGGGTTTTATTATATTGATTTTGACAAACACCAGGGTATTTGGAGAGACTGGCATACATCCTAAGTACTCATTTCTGTTCGATTAACATTCTTTAACAATCTCCATTGTTGTTTAATTTAAAAATCACTTGTTTCTCTTCGGAACGTTATATTTTAGCTCACGGTATCAAAGCGTCATTATCACGCACAAAAAACTGATGAATTGCGGTCGGTTCAAACCTCTCGTTAAGACCGTAAACATAACTTTTGGATGTTGATGAGCTGTCAAGTAATCAAGCATACATCACACTTCAAAATGAAACACTACAATACAAAGTTGATTTACTTTGAATTTTTCACTTATGATCGGGTTTTAAACGCATTTACTCCTATGTGTGTCGGTGGGAATTTCAGTGCCTTGGTCATTTCCTGTAAATTTTCAGTGTTTTTTCGTGACGAAAGAAGATCTGTAACTGAACTTTTTTTTTAATAATATATGTAAACAGCATGATCAGAAGAAATAACATAATTGAATAGTTTAATATTTGTGTATTGAAGCAAGCTGAAATTCTGAGTGCATAATTTCGATCTCTTCTCGTAAGTGGATCTTCCTTCTCGGTAATCTTCATTTTTTGGTAATTAAAGGCCATTATTAAATTTGTAGTAAAAACACTCTCTTGTAATTTTCAGATCCGTTGTTGAGTTTCTACTAGAAGTCAGGACAAATATAAACGAAAAATCATGCACTCAAGCGTATCAATGAACGATTGTATTAGTTAAATCAAACTACTAACCTATACAATTGAAGAAGAGCAATAAAATAAAAAGAAAAACCATCTCTCATAGCCCTTTATGTTATCTCGATGAACACAATCAAATCAGGTTGTAAACAGGTAATGATCCTACCCGTAAAACAGTTCAAAAATTAATTAACAAACGGAACAAAAATGTGCATAAGTGAAGCCGTAGCTCGTATCGTATGTATACAGCAAAAGTATCCATTGTGTAAGTGCGAGGCGAGACTGCTTTATTATTACCACATAAAATTATCCATGCCTCCAATGAACTTTTGGTTTTGTCACTGATAAAAGATTACAACTCTACTATAGAGTTATTGATTTTTTATTCATCTGAGAGAACTAAGTAAATAAATGCAGTGAAACTTAAAAACATTGTTTTGTTGCTTTGTGTTCTGAGTGTTTGTATTTATGTTCTACCTTAACTCTAGAATGCTTAAACCAATTTCCACCAAACTTGACAAACGTATTCCTTGAACCAAAGAGGTGATTATAGGCATACTGTAGGAGGAGTAAAATGTTTGCATGTTTGCAATACATTTTCCAGTTTCAGTTTCATGTTATGGTCACTTCTCACATTTCATAAATTATCCTTTCGTTGTATTATATCGAAACGAAATTCTGATAGACTTTGACTTCTTTCATACGTGATTAGTTTTTTTATAGAACAGTTTATTAAACAAAATTATCCTATTTCCAACATAAACAATTGTCAACAACTTGGGAGACAACTCCCTGACTTTTGCTGTTGTCCTGAACGAGGGTTCATACTCGCAACCTTCAATTTAGTTGTTTTTTTTTATACTTCCTGACATGCCATATTCTAATGGCTCTTAGTAGTATTCACTTAAAAGTGATTGAATGAAAATATAAGAGGTAGTAAATTAAGTGATTACACCGGAGCGCTGAGAAACATTACTTTCTAACCAAATCAAATCAAATCAAAGGGTAAGTAAACATCGACAGTTTTATTCCTGGACAAAATCCAGCGGCAACATTACAGGAGACCTCAATCCATTGACGTCGAAAATGCCTTAGTTGAAGGCCTAAATTTTAGCAATTTCGTGACCGATTCCCACCGTCTCCTCCATTTGTGACCTACAGGGCATGCAGGGCAAGCGGCTACCAGCAATCAGCATGACTCAGCGGTCAGGCCGACAAAATCACCTTTCTCCCAGTGCCCACAATGCGCGCTGACCGGAGCAAACCGTTAACCAAACGGCGAAATTAAATTTTTGGGTTGAGCAAATTTAACGCATTTTAAATTCATTGTTATCGGTGGTTCGCGTTCGAATGAAAAAGAAGCAGTTTGTATTTTTTTTTCTTTCCCGTTCGAATTACTTCTGCCGTGCAAAATGGCCATCAACCTATACGGGAGTTGTTATCAAACAGTTTAACGTTTGTTCAACCCCGGTGTTTTTTTTTTTCCTAAAAACAAACGTAAACAGCACGGCTTTTTAGGAAGTTGTCTAGCCATCGAGGAAAAGAAAACGATTATTGCGTCTGTAATTCCATGTTGTTCTGCGACTCTTATTGACGAGAAAGGTTATCAAATCTTTTGGAATCATGGAACTGGTCAAAGATGGCCACTGCGGTAGTGACCGGACAAGGCATGCACACAAAGTTGTCCGTCAGGGAAAATGATGACGAAACGAGAAGAAGCTGGAGCTGAAAAAAAAACTTTCACTATCAATTCAAGTCCAAGCCGCCACTCCATGTACGTGTACCGTTTTTTGCCATCCCAGACGCGGTTACCAGCATAAGTATGACCGTCCGGCGGTCGTCGTGGAAGGTGTTACACAACTTTTACATAAACACAATCAACACGTGCATCATCTAGCCAGCACCGACTGCATCGACGAGCCATCGACCCGAATTCGTCACGAACATGTAACATCGCTGCATCCGTTGCGGCGGGGAAATTGTAAGGAAAAGAAAAACCACAAGTCTTTCGGTGGTTGGATGTTGCAGAATTGCCTTTTTTGTGCAGGAAGATTATGCAATTTCTTTAAAAGTCAATTTTTTGCCCGAAGCCGGAATGGCCACTCGTCGTGTGTCGCGCTTGATTCAGTTTGTTGAACCCACAAAATATGGCTAGCCTTCCGCCAGGATGGGCGATAGGAGTGCCAGCGGATAATATTTTCATTTTCGCGCTTTCCGAATCAATAAAATTCCAACATTGTAAATGCAAACGAGGGAGGATTTCTAAACAGAAAAATTGAACACATAGCGTTTAACAATGCAAACAGACGTAATGATCTCTTAGGTAGATTACTTTTTATCTATCTAACCTTCCGTAGTGCTCAGATGCGTTATCGAAATATGTGAAAGCCGCAGCTTTGTTCGGCATGTGATCTAATTTTTCACTTTTCAAACCGAGCATCCTGATAATGCGTATGCTGTAGTGGCCAACATGTTTGGCTGTTGCGTGTAATAGTTTACCATTGTGGTACGGATCAACATGAAATCTTTTTGGGAAATTGCATGAGCTCTAATACCTATTTTTCAGTTAGAATTCCATAACATATTTCAGTTTTGGTCCACAGATTATACCGAGATCAATCTTAGAAAATATTTTTCGCACAAAACGATAATATTTCTAACAAGTATTGTCAATTTTTAGAAAGTGATCTCCGTGGAAAAACTCGCAGGTTTTTTTTCAGAGTAATTGTTCACCACGATTTTTCCACATTTTTTTTTCGCTCATGAACCAGAAATTCGAGAGAATACAGAAGAGCAAATCCATGCCGGATAATCCGAAAATACGCAAAAATTTAATCGAATTCAATTGAAATTTTATGTTTGGTTTCTAGCAAATTGAGTATTTTTTTTTTTGGGCTTGGAAGTAATTTTCTGAAAGGTTGTAAGCTTTGACGTAGAATTACGTATCACTTTGGCAAAATTGAAGATTTTGAATGCTTATGAGACACATTCTCGCGTGACGAGACAGCGTTTTGACACGACTTTCAACCACATTTTCACCTATAGCTTCAAAACGAAACCAAAAACCCTCAAATGTTTCTACATATTCGAAAAGGCGTTAAAGCGTCATTTTAATTCGACTTTAGATTTACAACCAATTCTTAGAGGCGATAGTAGAGTGTGACTGGACACCGCGTGCAAAATCATGTTCTCTCTACCCTCGTTCGCTAAAAATGAAAACTCTGCTTTGATTCATAGTTCTGACAGATAAAGTCATCTACGTTTTGTTCTTGCAGAAAAAATAAACAAATTGGTTGAATATAACACTCAAATACAGTAAGTTTCCGTTTTTGGCAACAAAATTTTATATTTCAGTTGCCAAAACTGGAACCGTGCCGAAAAAACAAACCTTTTTTGTCATTGATACCTATAATCAATTTGAGATTTTAAAATTATTATGAAAAATCATTTATTGATATGATTCAATAGGTTTTTTTTACAAAATCCGTCATATATAACGTACAGTAATACGAATTTCAAATTTGTCGTTACTTTTATTCTCTCGCAGTGCTTTTACAACAGCGAGTGTGACGTCAAACTCTCTGTTTCATTTGAAAGCAAGTGAGTGTAAACGACGGCTGGTTTTAGATTGCCAGACCTGTTGTATACGACAGTGTGTTGTTTACAGTTGGAGTCAAATACACACGTTAAATTAAAGTTACCCTTTAGTGAGAGAAATTTAAACCATGCACGACTTTTGATTGAGTAAATTTTTTACCTATTTGATGAGTAACAGCTACCAATTAGTCTCTTGACAATTTTTTAATTGATTTCCAAAATTTGAATTTTGCGCTTTGTGATACAGTCATACCTCGATATAAGGTATTTTTTTACCTTGTATCGAGTTACGTTATATCGAAGGACAATTTTTTTTTTCATTGATGCAAAGTTCTTGATGGTTACTCAAAGGTGCGCAAACCGTATTTCTCTTCATCTAGCAGCATATATAAACCTGTCTTATGCTCCTTTAAGACAATTTTCGTAGACAAACATAACCAGTCACAAAACATTGAAGAAAAAATTGTCAATTATACCCCATTTTACGGTACTGATTGGATTCAAAACTTACTAATAAAAACATTTATTTGGAACATTATGCACCCTAAAAATGATTGCAGTACTTTCATTTTGAGATATTTAGAAATTTTACGTTATATCGAGGTAATAGTTACGTTGTATCGAGGTTGCCTTACATCGAGGTATGACTGTATATCATTCTAGGGGAACTACATTTATTAACAATTGCTTCATTTGAAATACATTACTTTTTTTGTGTAAACAAACAGAAAAAAGAAGACAAGAAGACCTAGCGGAGGAATTCCATCGTAACAAAATCATTGACAGAACAGCCCCTCACATAACAGAGCATGTGTCTTTGCGGAGCTCTTGCTTCATGGAGGTTTAACTTCTTCGGAAGCTACCTTTCAACTCCATACCATGTACGGAGCAGTCTATGTACTATATAATGTTGCCAAAAACGGAGCCCTTTTGTTGCCAAAATCAGAGTGTGCGAAAACGAAGCATGCCAAAAACGGAAACCTACTGTACTTGTTTATTTGATTTTTAATGGAGGTGGCCAAATACCGATCGCAAACAGGGTTGTTTTGCTAAACTTGAAGTTTAATATGTCGGTGTGGTGTGGCTATCATTTTCAATCTAGCCTGTGTCTTCGGAAGGGTACTTACCCCTCTCCATAAATCCGGAACAACGAAAAATTTCGAAATGTCCCCTACTTTCCCAAAACTATGAAAAATTTGTGGTTTTTTAATTAAAAGAATTTTCATTTTTTCGACTCTGGAGAAGTCAGGTACGCAAGTGTTAATAACATGAGTTCAACAACAACAATATCCTCACTATGTCTTTTCGTGAGACAAGGCAACACTGTTTGGAAGTGGCTTATTTGTAATTTTATTGTGTGTACTTTAAATAATGAAATTACTGTGAACAAGTGCAAAACCCTCAAACCCTCAAGCTGGCGTTTAAGTAAATTAATGCTATCTGGAAGTGTTAGTTTTTGATAAAAGTCTTGAATATTGTGAGATATCTCGTTTGCTAACTGGGTTTTCTAGTGATTCGAGAACTACCCGAATTTCTTCTTGTATGTTGAGACGGTTTTAGTGCGATCACTTTTTTTTGCTTGCTATTGTTGTTGTGTTTAGATTGTCTATTCTCTTCCCTCCACTTATCGTAGGCCATTTGCTGTGTTCTGTGGTGCGAACGTCACTTGAAAAACTGCTCGAATCGATCGCCGATCTAGTAAATCTATATTGCACACTTTGTTGTGGTTCTGTCTTGCAAGCAAGGGCTAGCCTACATTGCTTGCGGCTGTGCTCAGACAGTTTGCAAGTAGTTTGGGGCTGCTGTGGTCGGAAAGAGACGGATTTGACGATTGGATGGAGAGTGAAGTGGTTGATCGCAGGAACTTTGGCTAGTATACTACCCAAGTAACAATCCTAATGCGATTTAGTTTTATTTGAATTTTATTGTAGTTTTATCAAAACATTACTGAATACATCGAGTTTTATCACAAGGTTATTCAAGAACTTTAAAACAATTTAAAACAAGGTGTGGGTGGTAGACACCCCGGAAAGCGACCTAAATAAGGACTCTAACTTACGATCCGTTGACCCGGCACTAATGGCTTTACTTCCATGCGATGCGTGAAAGTTTATTTCCCTGAACTTGACAATGATTTGACGCAAAGTGAACATCTGGTCTGCTATAGATCATCCTTGCCGGAAACCGCACTGATACTCTCCAACAAAATCTTTTTGCAACGCAGGAAGCGAGAGATAATCCTTATACAGTACTTAGTAGTGTTAGACTTGGCAAATGAGTTAGTAGTTTGTCTTCGGCTCAAACTTTTAAAATGAGTCGATGGATTGCACATAACAACTGCTCACAAAGATTTTTCTTCTGTCAGCTTACTAGTTATATTGCTAATCGAAACACTTTTTTAAACCATAATATTTGGCGGAACACGTACATGAGAAATTTCCTCGATTTTCTTGTTAATTAAAAATGCAGGTGCTTCGCCAAATAATTTCGCTCGAAAATGTACTCGAGTACACCGAACAAAAGATCCAACAGAATAGCCAAACAACGAGTTGCAGTTTCAAGGTTGGGCCGCCTACGGACTAATCAGCAAACAGTATGTTCCGAAGAGCACCACGAAGATTGCGCCCGGTGGTAAAATGATTGAAGAATGACTACACAGGATCGATGACACTGAGTTTATGAATCGTTAATATTGATGTGTTTTACATGTAATATCAATAAATTTGCTAGTATAACACAAACACGTGGGTCATACCTTCTTGTTGAGTTCTTGTATTGTTAACTGTTAACTTGTTTACAAAGGGAAATTGAATTTATCGACCCAAAATGGGATTTACTTCAAGTGTTTATTAGTCACTACATTCAATAAATCAACTTGATTATGCATTAAAAACGACGGCAAAAACAGTCCATTAGTAGCTGCTTAACCAAATTAATGAGTTTACACCTCATTTTCTACGCACCATTGGATCTTGCTGAGCAAACCACAACCATCGAAGATAGTTCAATCGAATTACATCCGCCTGGCTACACGGTTCGATGCACTAATAGAATAACGTTTAGTGGAAAATCACTCCCGATTATCTCGCTGACGCAACGTTAGAGTGCGTGAAATAGTCGCCAAGTGACAGAGTGGATTAGTTCCTGGAAACGCTCCGTGCATGCCCAAATTAATTTCCGAATTGTTGGTTTATCAAGTCGATTTGAAGACTGGCAATCTTTAAAATCAAATTTTCGTCATATTGCATGAAGTAACTAATTTCCGATACAAAATCCGGTAAAACAAACACTGTTGCTGGTGCAAAATTGTTTTCCTTTAAGGGGTTATATACCTTTTCAGTTTTCAAAAAACCGGAAATTTTTTTATTACATTATCTTCAAATACAACATCTTGAGAACATTTCCACAAATTTTTGTAAAGATCTGAGCAATAGGAAGAAAGTTAGAGCGATTTGCAACGCGCCTCGTCACGGCCACATAAGCTAAACTTGAAACTTTACACGCGATTATCTCGGAATAGTTTTTCCCGGAAAATGACTTTGCCGTGATCCTGATTGCGGGAAAACTACTGAACCAATTTCCTTCATCTTTTTTTTTTTAATTTTCGTTATAAAATTCGCCGGTCCTTGAACGATCGTTTTTTTAAACATACAGTTACATTTTGCCGCAAAAAAATTTTTGATGCAATTTTTTGCGCTCAAAACGTGCATTTTTTGGGAAAAACGTTCCCGTTTGCACTGAAAACAAAATACTCATAAAAGCGATCGTTCAAGGACCCGGCACACTTCTAAACTAATGAAATAATAAGAGTTTTATTTTATTTCGGTTGATCCGCTGAGTCTCTATCAGGATCACCGCAAGCCTCTGCAAAAAATAGCGTTTCGGGGAAACTGCCATTACTCCAGTAATAATTGGTATATCTCAAAATCATACGTATTTTCTTGTTGTTGATAAACTGTACTTTCAGAAAAATACCACTTTGATGCAATGAAAATGGTGCTAGGTACTTAAAAATAAATTCAAACTTCCCTCATTTTTCCCGGCCAAAAAGGTATATAACCCCTTAAAGATAAAAATCGTCGAATTTATTATAATAATTTACCTGATATAGCATCTAACTCGTATGCTCCTGAAAATGACGAGTTGGCACACCAGGCAGCAACCGAAGCAATCAATGCGCCGGTTCGTGAAAAAAGTGGACTATCGAAATTTGCCTCCGAAATGTTCATCCATGGACGCAAAAGAAAAAATTAAGATGGAAGATGATGGAAGAGAAAGTGAAAGACGATCGATAGTCTTCTAAGCGTTCAAAATTACCTCCAATCTAGTTCCGCCTGGCGTGGAAGCTGGTGTGGAGTCAAACCGATCCATCGATCGATGCGGGTCGATAGGTAGGAACGAACCGAACTCCTTGGAGACCAAGTGGAGATGGAGAGGCAAATAAAAATCAATTAGGAAGTGTCCACTTTTGGTGAAACGATTGGGTGGAATCGGTACGGCCACTTCAACAATGTATAGTCACTTCTGCTCGAGCTAATCGAACGTGGACAGAAAACATAAGTAAATACATACCTAGGAGTAAAATCGAACAGATCGTGGAACGAAAGAAAGCGAGTGTTTTGCGAATGCGCTATGAATGGGATTTAAAAAAAAGATTGTTCGATAACTGGTTCGAAAGGCGTTTAACTTTTTTTCCGAACTGAGCTCTTTGGTAAACTGAAAATGTGTGTATTCAATTGTAGTTCTGCTGCTTGAGATATCTTGCAGTTGAAAAACTCTTTAGGATTCCTCAAAATTGCATCTCTAGTCAATTGTTTTTTTTTTTTGTTCCCAGTAATTCCAATGCATAAACATTGGGTTTTTGCTTTACAAATGGTTATCATTATACTGCATGTTTTGGTTATAAAATAAATTGGCTTGTTATATCGTTCTACTCAATCGACGGGTAAAGATTTTTCAACTAATTGAAATTTATCTCCTAGTTTCCTCTGCAGTATTACTTCTTGAAAAAATACCACAAGTACGAATCCTATAACAAAGTACGAATCAAAAACTATCCAAATTTGAACAAACATTTATTAAAAGAGTTGTAGGTCTGTGACCTTTTGCTGTATAAAAAACTGCCCATAAACTAGTTGTTTTTGCTGTCAAAGAGTGATTTGAGTAATCTTAATGATATGCTTCGAAAAAATATTTAAGAATTAAGGGTAATTTAGGAAAAAGGCGTATTTTGAATTTAAATCTGCGATATCTCGAAAACCATACTGGAGTTGTTACCAAAATTATGAAATTTTTGGTTACAAAGTTAAAACTGGATAAGAAATGATGAAAAAGCTCAAAATGCTATTATATGATCTTAGACTTACAGTGTGCGCAGTGGATAGATTGGAAAATTGACTAAAAATCGAGCATGTTAACGGTTTGTTCAGGGCTAGGACGCATTATCGATTCATAACCATAAGTGTTACTGGAGCTCACCATTTCAAGATTAAAAAGTTTGCTCTGAACGAAAGAAACTGCCTCCACTGTTACGGCAATAGCATCGGTTTTCTGGGTTGCGAGTGGGTTAATTTTTGCTGGATGCCAACAAGGTGATAAAAAGGTGAAAGACGTTAATGCTTCAGTCTGCAATTTGGAATTCTGAAAGCATGGAATCAAGAGGAAATTTGGCTTTTGATGAATAAGAAAGTGCTGTTTTGTCAAAACTGATTTAGGTACTTACTTACTTCACTTTTATGGCGACAGGTCGTTGACGACCCACTGCCGAATCCAGAATACGTCTCCACATCACTCGATCTTGGGCTAGTCTTCTCCAATCGCCCATAACACCTGCCGATTGAGTGTCCTTCTCCACACCACACATTCAACGAGTACAGGGTCTCTTCGCCGATCGCTCCTCCTGCATTCGCGCCACGTGGCCAGCCCACTGTAGCCTGCCTTGTTTTAACAGCTTGATTGATATCCGCATGTGGGTATGCTTGGTAAACCTCGTGGTTCATGCGCCTGCGCCACACACCATTCTCCAATTTTCCGCCAAGTATGGAACGCAGGATCCTACGCTCGACGACTCCAAGGGCTCGCCGGTCGGCCTCCTTCATCGACCAACACTCGTGGCCGTAGAGTACCACCGGGAGGATCAGCGTCCTGTAGATCGTAAATTTCGTGCGGACATCATGCTGCGGGACCTCAGCTGACTACGTAAACCGTAAAAGGTCCTGTTTGCGGCTGCTATCCGTCTCATCACTTCGCGGCTAACATCGTTGTCACACATCACGAGAGTGCCAAGGTACACAAATTCGTCGACTACTTCAATCTCTCACAAATTCGTCGACTACTACAATCTCAGTACCAAGACTTCTCTGTCAAGGATTTGACGCAAGGTGAACATTTGGTCCGTTGTAGATTGCCCTGCTGGAAACCGTACTGGTAATCTTCAACAAAGGCTTCCTGCAACGGCCTCAGTCTATTAAACAGGATGCGGGAGAGAATCTTATACGCAGATTTGAGTAGTGTTATACCTCGGTAGTTACTGCAATCGAGCCGATGGCCCTTTTTGTACACTGGGCAAATGAGTCCGTCCAACCAGTCCGCTGGTAGTTTGTCTTTGGCCCCAACTTTTAGAATGAGCCGATGGATAGTACGCAACAGCTGCTCACTCCCGCTTTTGAAAAGTTCGGCTGAGAGGCAGTTCTTTCCAGCAGTTTTGTTGTTTTATAGGTCTTTACAAGCTTCCCTCACCTCGTCTAAGCTTGGCGGATTCACCAGCTTGTCCATCCTCCTCTAGTTCTCTCCTGTTTCTGTCGAAATGTTGCTTTCAACGCATGGTCACCAATATCTCATCGGTTATCAGGTTCCCTTCCCTGTCGTTGCACATGACAGGGACTGGCACAGTCCGGTTCTTGATCCCGTTTACCACCATATAGAAACTTCTCGGATCCGCTCGTCAACCTTCCGAGTGTACACAGCAGCAACTCCGTCAGCTGACAACCTCTGTATGTCCAGCCGTATCCTCCTCGAAGTGCTCGATTTGTATACGTTGGCCAGCCGAGCGCAAATCGTTCCTACCATGAGATGGTGTTCTGAGTCGGCGTTTGGGCCTCGGAAGTACCGCACATCGATGACATCTGAAAAATGTCCACCGTCAACCAGGATGTGGTCGATTTACGAGCAAGCTTCACCAATAGGGTGTTGCAATGTGTGTTTCCGGATCTCCTTTCTCGCGAAGTATGTGCTACAGATAGCCATGTTCCTGGCTGCGGCGAAGTTCACCATTCTCAGGCTATCTCATGACTGGTAGCATTAAGGCTGTACCAATAATAGGCTTTGGGCACTCTTGATATGTTTTAGCGAGAAGCTCCTTGTGTTCCTTGTATGACGAAACCGACGCCCCGTTTACCTCTGTTGCCGCCAATGTAGTAGATGTGGTGTTTGAAGGTCGTTCCCGCGATAGGATCTACCGTTCGGAACTCACGTTCACCCGTTTATGGCCATCGCACTTCGTGGATGGCGGCGACTTCCACCTTAACTTTTCGCAGTTCTCTGGTTACGATGCCCACACGTACCGGTTCGAATAGAGTTCTGACGTTCCAAGTTCCGAGTTTCCAACCATTGTCCCTTGTCGTTCGCCTGGGTCGATACTGATTGTTCCTATTCGTAATTATTTCTGGATTTTTCGTAGTAGTATTGTTTCGGCATGCTGCCTGACTAGGACTGCGATGTCTAGTCTCGCGACAGGGCTGCCGTCTTGGGTGTAGCTGGCGAGACACCGCTTTTCATAACTAAGCCGTCCGTTCCGAATCGGACGCTGTTTGAGCCGCCTCTAACATGAAGAACAGACGCTCAGACAAGCTGCCCTCCTAATAGAACAGCTTCCCTTTCCCGGTCAGGATACGATCAAGTTCCCTTCGATTCACCGATCTTTCGCTGGTTGCTCGTATCCCAATCGTTATCACGTGGAGGTAGAAATAGGATTTGCTGGGCAGTATTCTCTGGACCACACTGGGGTCTATTTTATGCCGACTACTACGGGTTGTACTACTGGTACGCACTGCCCAGTCATTTACCAACTCTGATTTAGATACACAAATCAGGCTCAAATTTGGGGTAATGATTCATCTAGGTTCACTTTCAAAAACCCCCAATTTTGTTGTCGATTGAAAACTCACGCTCTGTCGACCCACCCTTTGTTGAAGGTTAACACCTTTTTATGTTCAAAATATTTTCATTAATTTCTTTTTTTTTTAAATTCATAAGTGATTATGCAGAACAAGTTCTTACAAAAAATTAGTTCTATATGACTCTATCTCTGTCCGTCTATCTGTAGGTAAATAATACGTTCTGATTGCAAATACCGGTTAACGATGTAATTCATTTGCCTTATTTTTTTACACCTCTTCTTTTATTCCAATGTTGTATAAAATATATTGTATACTGAGAAAATTGCACCATTTCGGAAAATTCCTCTTGAGTCAACAGGATTTTTCCGCTCGTGGAATACACTAAGTTTACTAAGTCATAATAAATTAAAACCATTTTGACGTGAGACTACGTCTTTGTTTACTATACTGGGATGCATTCTGTAAAATTGGAAATGAAACTGGCAAATGTTGCGTCAGATTTCAAACGTTTATAACAGCATAACCACGTGATGGATAACAATAACCAATATGTTGTTGGATAGATAAAATGTATAACAATTTTGTAATATGCTAGTTATCACTCTAATTTCATTGCTAACCGGTAAAATTGATAAAAAGTTTCAATGACAAATTTACGCGAATAATGAACCAACTACATACGAGCATTCCTAGCACAGACGACGTAAATGGACACCATCCGTTCCGTGTGATATTCTCTGCATCAATATCGAAATAAAAATTGACAGAGTCTCCCCGTCCCAATTGGTCAATTTATTTTTGCTTCCATGAGCTTAGACTAATATGATGTCTCGAAGGTAAAAGTTTTTTGAAAAGTTTGAAACAATCCCCATCCTTGAACAATTTCTAAACCTACTTTCAGAACCTAATAAAAACTGATGTCTTGAAAGGAAACATGCCGGTAAAAGCAACAGAACCAGTGGAGTAAAGAACCGCGGGTCTCTCGTCGTCTATGATTGCAGCGGCACACTTATATTCGTACAGCTCAGCGGTACACTTCTTCGTACTGCAGCGGTACTATTCGTACTGCATCGGCACTATTCGTATTGCAGTGGTACACTTTTGTTCGTACATTACTATTCGTGAGCAATTGAGGAAAACTGCAATGCTACTGTTGATGGTGATTGAAAGTTTATCTCATAAAAATCAAATTTTTGCAACGCATATTTATTTAATTTTATCTTCTATATTCACTAAATAATCATGACCAGATAGTATCAAAAGAGTAAATTCCAAAATATTCACATTTATAGAAGAGTAAGAGCCTCCGAATGCTTGTGAGTTTTTGGTTTATTTACTTCCCTTCCCTTCATTCATAATGTCTTTTTACATTTCACAATTGTTAAATGATATTTTATTATTCTAAGCTTTACCATAATAAACGTATATTAAATGTCTTCGTAATGCAGCGAATGTAGTTGTAGGCGAATGAAAAAAATTGTCAAGCAGAAAACAAAAACGGAATTGTTGATTGCTACGATTTTTTGTTGGAACTTGTTAATAATTTTGTTCAACATATCATCTTAAGTTTGCCTATTAATGAACCATTGTAAGGACTTCCATATTATTTTGGAAGTAACATCTATATTATAGATTTGATTTTATCAGAGTCAAATAAGACAAAATTATTCATTATGATAACGTAAGTATTATTGGATTCGGTTTTTGAGGATATAGAGTAGGCTGTCCCAAAAAAAAAAATCGATGTTGAAAAAGTCAAGGTGCTCAGCTTAGGGCTGATTGAAAGGTAATGTAATTTATAGCATTTTTGTAGAACATTTCGACTTTCTAAAAGGTCGTTTTCAGGTTGCCTAAACGTGATTTTTTTATTTTTATGGGGTTGTTTTTGAATATTTTCCATGGTTTGGTTCGGCATCGCATTCAATTATTTGACTCACAGAGACCCACTGAACATCACAAAAAAGTGAATTTTCCTTATAATTTTCAGATAAAACCCTTCAAAACACATATAAAATTTTTTTTGTTCAAGAACTGAAATTTTTACTGCAAAGCGGAATTCAAGACGAAAATTTACATGAAAAAAGATCCTCGATATCTTATCGGGGGGCTATAGAGTCAATTCTGACTTAGACGCATTACGAGAAATTCTTGCTGCTTTTCCAACAAGCACGATATGCTTGTGCCTTGTCAAATACAAGTTGTTTGCACAAAAGTCAAATACAAGTTGTCTTTCCAGTGTTGTTGAATATGTTTCAAAAATTGATTTCCAGGGGAGGCTGAAAATAAAAATACGTACAGTCGCTGAGCAAACACATTGATTCTGTCTGCAGCAGAGTCTGCTTTTGTATATTTTGTAACAAAAATCCCCTAATTACAGTGTTTAGTCCCACGTCACCATTTCATACAACCCTAGGGCTGTATACCTTGTAGTATTTTCCTTTGTTTACTGAAAAGCAAGTCGAGTAGTAACTACAGATTACAAATTTGTTATGCAAATTAAATAACTTAGGGCATCTTCAGCGGTGGTCCAAATCGTTGTTTTGTTCTATTTTCTTGGAACAAACTCAAATTGACTGCTGCACCGGTGGTGTAAATTTTGTTTTATATCAGATCTAAATTGAAAAAATTTGAAACTGGTATACGTTTTGGTCTATTTTTGTCACTTTTTGGAACAGGAAATAGATCGTTCTAAAACCCTTTGTACGCTGCCAATAGGTAGGTAAAATGTCATATTTCAATTGAACACCTCATTTTTGGCTATTTCCATATAAGCGTTTTGCGAGTGTTGGGGAATAAACAAAACAAAGATTTTTTGTGACAACTCACAATTCATTTTTGTGGCTTTTCTGAAGCAGAATATGAACAGGTTCGTCGTTTTTGGCATCAAGGAAACCGACCAGCAAAAGGGAAAATTCTGAAAGACCATAACTGTCGCCTTAATTGCATTGGGACTAGAGGAGAACTTGAGAGGCCAGAAAAATGTTCCTCGAAGACACTGAACTGAAAACGTTCAAATTGCTGGGGTGACATTGCGCATTTCGTTTCGAGCAACTCGAACAAAACTAAATGATCGCTGGGGGGCGTTATGTTTCGTTTTTCGTATTTTTCGACTTTGCGGGTTAGATGAGCCGCAGGACAAATGACAATGACTGCTCCTTTTAAGCTTGAAGCATAACTGTCAGTGTGTGACCTACTCGAAAATAGCGAAAATCGTTCGAATCGAGCTGCGCAATGCCACCCAATATCCTCAAAACCCAAACCAAGTTTGAAGAACTGCAAGATTTTGAAAGATTCATGAGACGAAAACGGAAGATGAACATCTACGCAATCAAATATTTTTCGCTATCCTCCGAAACCAAGTAGGGATCCTGAGAAATGCCATTGACGCTCGGGTCAAACCGTCAAATCCATAAAGTCTTGTGGATATAAAGTGTCTTGCCAAAGTAATCGTTTAATGTGCGTAAAAATTATCGAATTTCCGTTTGTTAAATATTGAGTGTTTTTTATTATAACAAGTCTCATTAACTGATAGCATGAGGTATTGAATTTTTGACAGTGTGACAGATGTCAGCGGTTTAAAACAACAAGATATACAACACCGGTGCGGAGAACGAAAAGTTGGTCTATATTAGCTGGTTCTTTTCAGGTTTCGCTGGTGTAAATCTAGTATAAAGTTGTTTCAAAAATAGACCACCGCTGAAGATGCCCTTAAGGTTGACGCCCATTTGGAGTACATCCTTCAATAGCTTTGAGTTCAGTTAAAATCCTTCATCTCTTTCAAACTGTGCCAGTCCCGTACTCTGTTACCTTGGCTCACATTTTAACCGCTATGCTGTTTTTCTTGTTGATCTGATCTTATTTGTTTTAATACCTTAGTCAGTTCTGAAAAATGATTTCCAATTACATTTGAACCAAACATAACAAATTGAATGAACCAATAATCTCAAAAGCAACAGCGAACAGTTTTTGTAAAATTTTTTCAGCAGATATTTTTTCTCTCATTCGGAATTCACATGTCTATCAAAAATGGCAAGTTGGCAATAAATAAATTCCTCAGATTATATTACGCGGGCGCATAGTAAGAGATAATATTTCATATATTTTTGTGTGTTTCAAATGAAATTACGTTTCTAGCTATAATTAACAAGCTTCCTCTTACGTAAAGTGAAAATCTGATTGGCATTTTTCGATTCTTGCCTCGGAGCAATTTAGTTATGAAACAAAACCGGAAACAACTTTCATCCGTGCTTTGTTAATAATTTATTATCCATCTAGCGAATCTGTTACCGTTTCGAATAAAAAACTTCCTCTTTTATTTTGGGCACTAAGCAACTTGCCTTCCTACCGTGAAGTACACTTCCCAAGCAACGAACCTTATCACCTGCGGCGAAAAGTCAAACAATTAACAAACAGAGCGGATCGGATTCGGAATTGGCAATGACCCGAGCACATCGGTATAAATTTTGCGCTTGTGAGGAAATTTTGGAACCAAGCAACATAAAAAGAAAACACATTTAGGGTTATCACGTCACGGTTGTAAATCACAAGGAAAAACAAAAAATTTTATTGAAGTAAAACGAATAACTATTTGTTTTCGCTCCAAAGTATTGCGCCTTCCGAAATCGCTTTTTTTTTTGTTTTGGTGTATTTATCACACCAGGAATCACTGTGCAGCACCATAAATTCGAACAAACCGCTTGATCCAGTTGTGCGAAATTTAATTCGATGCGCTCACCAGCATAGATTTCTCTCGAACTCTCTTCGTTATCGTGCCAATATAATGTAAATGTGCGAGATGAGCTATCGAAAACACGAAAGTCACATGAATTGCTGGTAGCATGAAAAGGTTGCTGTAAATGGAAACGTGTAGAATGACGATTTTTAAAACTAGATATGATATTGCTTTCGGAGAAGATAATTTCCTAGCGTTAAACTGTATAATGAATAGCAAAACTCTTCTGATCCCCTGGAACAAATTAACACTAATATTAGTAAGGGGAACAAAAAGTTGGTAGCTTTGGATGTTTAAATTAAGACTTTCCAATCGGTTTGCTTATGGACCACCGGACAACGATGGGTATTTACAAACAGCCATGTTATTTGGTGACCGATTTCCAACCGATAGCGGAAGCACTGATAATTGTAATGTTCCCTGCCAAAACTTTCTCCAATTCCTAGTTTTGCTCGTCGAAGCGAAATTAGAGCCTAGCTTTACTCAAACCTCTTTTTCTCCAATAACCATATGCATCATGGGCAATCACTGGAGTCAGCCAGCTGCAAGAGAGTGCCGAGCCATTATGATTTGGCTCGGACGACTGGCGCACCTGGAAACGGTTTCCGACAGCATTTCTGCTACTAAATAAGATTTGGTCAGCGCCAACACTGGGGAGTATGAAAATTTACATATATTTACCCTCCTTATACCGCATAATAGATGGTCGCTTGTAAGTCTACACGGTGGTGGGCCTTTTGATCCATTTTGCCGTACGGCGTGCTGAGCACTAGATGGACTTACCTGTTTTGAAGGGACTGGCGGGAGTTCGGGATTTTATGAGCAGCAGCAGTGATAGCTTCGGAAACAATGCTTTGGGACGCTGTGGTTCGAACGGGTGGCTTCGCTAACCCGTTTTTCGTCGTTTTCTTTGCCCGCAGTTTTTGACTTGAATTGAAGAAAATTATAAGTTATATGGGAGGCTAGTTGCGACTAGTACAGTTTGATTTATTCCTCTGCTTGTATTTCACTTGAAAATTTAATATAATTCTCCATATCTCAAACTTTGAGGCGTTCTTGTTCATCAAAATACTCAAAATACTCATCCAAAAATTCAACAAGAACATGTAAGCAAAACCATGTCAAATGATCTGAAAAGAGATTTAATTTTATTTAATCTACCATTTTTGATTTGAATGAAATTTTGCACGCGTATCTGACTCTGTAAAATTGATTTTTTTTTCTCAAATTGCAATTATTTTGAAAATCATCAAGTTATAATGATGCGATTTAATTCTAATAATAATTTCAAACCATTAAACTGTTGACGACGAACTTCTTAAATGCATTTATTTTAGAGATACTTTTTAAATTTAGCTTGAAAAAGTAGAGTTTTTTAATGCTTAAGCAGAATAGATTGTATATATCAGAATTTACGCTTGTTCTACGCTTGTTGTTAGAGAATAAAAAATAACTCATACAAAAATTCTAATAAACTAATTTTTCAAATTTGATTTTAACATATCTCAAACACGGCTGCATTAGGAAAGTTAGCGATCAAGAGTTTTAGCTTTTTTTAGAATCATATTGTATTATTGAAATCTAAAATTTCATCTCTCAATTTGCTTTTATGTGAAAATTTTTCAAAATATGGACTGACCCACAATTGTGCACCGCAAAATGTAACATTACTACAAATATGGGTCACTTCGCTTATTGCACCGAGCAGAATTATTACTTTTGGTGACTTTTGCAAACTTGAATCATTTTATTCGTACGGTTAAGGTTACAATTGAATTTAAAGAAAAAAATATCACGGTTAAGGCGGTATCCATAAATTACCTAACGCTCATAGTGAGGAGGAGAGGGGGTACTTTTGAGCGTTACAATTTGTTACACAGGGGTCGGTGGGAGGTAAGTTCAGCGTAACGTAATGAAAAATCTCTGGAGAGTCTCTCCACAACGAGCAGTTTTATCAAGGAAATCCATTTGCAGCGTTACATAATTTTTTTGTGGTGGTGGATGTTGGCGTTACGTTTCGTTACATATAGGGGGTGGGGGTCCAAAAATCGGGTTTTTTTGCGTTTTTATGGATGTCGCCTAATGAAAATAACTCAGTTTCATGAGAATAGACGTATTTTCATGAAAATGACCATCATTGTACCTGATCCATAACTGTGTAGGGACTATGAAAAAAATTTTAGTTCGCCGCGTCAGATAAATGATATTTTTTTTGATCTTCAACGCTTACCGTAATAACCACCATGTGTCTCCATTGGAAAAAGCGTCTGCAATGCAAAAAAACGATAGGGTCTTACCCTTAAAAACGATAAAATACAGATTGTATCATGCTACTGTACTGCTGTCGTTTTTTTTCCAATGGGGGCGCATGGTGGTTATGATGGACAAGATTTAATGAAAATCTATCTTCAAAATAAAAAAAAAATACGTTTGTGAATATTTGACGACTGGGTCTTGAGCTATCCAAAACTGAAAAAATAACCATCGGAATATATATAGTTTGCTTGTCTTTCAGTCATGCGCACGACAAACGAAAGTTACTCAAATTGCCTTTTTCCCAAGCAAACTCTGAAGCTGAGGTACCTACACTGCCGTGAGATGACAAAGTGACGTAAGTGCCACTTTCTCGAATTTGAGTTTTCCATGCCAATTTGTTCATTATTCGAAGACCTATCTTTTGGTATCTTCCTTTTCGTTGTTACTTATTCATACGTTGTATAGAATCAAAAAAACAAAGTGACGTTGGCATACATTTCCATACAAAAGTGACGAAGAATTCTTTCGTTTCTAGGCCGTACTGAAAAACTGATCACTTGGATCTACGTCACAATGTCATCTCACGGCAGTACACTAAAGTTTGTTATTTTTTTGCGTGTGGCAACGCAAACACTCCTCTTCTGACTACAAGTTACCTTTGCTTTTAGACCTCCACTCACCTCCTCTCGCCTGGTCTGAAGCCAGTCGTAAGGAAATCAAAGCTAACTGCGTCTTAACTAATATTCGGCACCCGTGTTAAATTAGCACATGGCTATAGGTTTTGATGCAGGTGCATCGGCAAAAACCACCAAAAACGTAATAAAGGGCGGAAGGCAATTTTAAGATGTAAGAAAGACATAGTATCAAAGATATCAAACATGTAAATGAAATCTAAAGTTGGCCAAACCACTGTCGATTGATTATGAACGTTACTTTATAGTTACATGTCCAATAAGTTCGGTAAGCTTATGGCGCGTGACAAGCCGCACTTGAAATCTATCCAACTTTCTCCCTATTACTCAAAGCTCTAACAAAACTATATTACGACGATTTAACAGCACAGAGAAAGCGATAATTCTCTTGCAGATACGTGAAAATAATCATCAGTCAATAACGAAATTAAATCATGAGACATTATATCATTGCTTTTTAAATACTCTATTTGTCATTTTTTTGCAACATGATGCAAATTTGATCAACGGTTCCGATTTTAGATGTTTTGGAATATTGCCATAAAGTTTTCGATTTTTCAAAATCAAATATATTGTTTTCAACAATAAGTAAACCAACTCATTAAACATGTGTTTGCTGGATTGTTTTAAGATTAGAGGGGTTTGTGATGAGATGAAGAGTTCGCTGTCCTTCTATTTAAACGATAACTTTCCGCTGATTGTGAACAGGTGGAGCATGCCAAAGTGAATTGAACGATATTGACGCAGGGAGAATGTAAACGATATAAGCGCATTTCCACGTACATTTGACACACTTCTACATATTTTAGGCTTGCACCACACATTTCATGTTGAAAATCGCAAACATTCGTAATACTGTTACGCACCGTGAAGCCAAGAAAGGTATATATGATGGAACGCAGGAGACAGCCTCTTCATGCGCGTAATTGATCATGTATGAGGTTATATTGGAGTATTACAGAGTGATTTGAACTACCCTCTAATGATTAAGAGACGTCAGTAACCAGTTATTCTAGGCTTTACTATGACTATTAAAAAGTGCGGAGATAAACTCTTGCACGTGTAAATGTTTTCTTGAGTAGTTCGGTATTCTCTCATAGGCAGCTGTTTTTGAAAATTATTACTTTTGTCTCAACAACATTCATATTACTTTATTTTGTAAGTTTCGCTTGAAATGTAACAGCAATATTGCACGCTAGCCTGGGGGGTCATGCGAGAATTCGTTATCGATATTGTTTTCGGCACATTTTGTATGTTGTAGGATAAGTACAACGATACACCGTACCCCAGTGCTGAGTCGAGAAAATTTCCAGCTCATAAAGATCCTCGACCTGATCGGGAATCGAACCCGATATCACAACCGTGTGGGAGAGCTAGCCGATCGATATCGCTAACCTCAGAACCACGGGGATCACACGAGGAAATGTAACATCATACAATTGAAAAAATGAACACTTATTTGAGGTTATGAAGTAATGGAAATTTGTAATCATCAGAAAAAAAATTTTCCTAATGGTAGAATGATGTGAATAAAGTTTTATTTTATGCAGTGGCTCCGCATGGGAAGCAAAGTGCGAATTCGTTTTCAAGCAAAAGGTCAATCCAAGTGTTTTCAGGTTATATATTGAAAGCAGGATGGCACTAAAAAATCCTGGACATTCCAGAATATTCCTTCTGGTGAAATACTAAGAGTAGGCGATGCCTATTTTCGTAAAACTTTTAGTTATATAAGCTTCCAACCGGCAAAGGTTGAACATGAGAGGAAAAATCCATCGAATAAACGAAAGTTATTACAAAGATAAGTCAAGTGTCCAAAGTAATTCACGGATATCTATAATAATTTCAACCTTTGAAATTTAAATTCAGGTGGTTAATAGTGATCCGCCTGTTTTTGACGACATCAGTAGCAACATCCATTTCAGTGAAAAAAAAACGGTAAATTAATTTGAAATCAAAATATTTCAATGAACGATTAGTATATTTTTTACCTCAAGTCTACTACCGTTGATCAAGTATAGAGTCTCCAGATTCCAAGAGAAAACGGCAAAATAGGGAGAGACAACAAAGATGTCGTACTCGCCAGACACCTGAACAATTACGGCAAATCAACAGGGCTCCAAAAAATGCTCAACTTTCACGAGAAACGACGGAGAGGAAGTAAAAACGACGCCTGTCTGATGCTCTATCTCATACTTATCGTCGTATGGAAGAAAGAGATGAGCAAACTCAGTCCCAACGGCAAAACGATGCAACCATTCATTCGATTCATCGTTCAACTGAGACAAGGGAACAGATGCTAGCTCGACACGATAGACAAAGAGCATATCGAAATGCTACCTTCGACCAGCAACGATCATTGGCGCAAGCAGAGCCAAACGAGGAAGTAATACTTCAACACAATTGTGGGTCTATAAACTGCGTATGCCAGTTCTGTGGTGCAAGAAACTTTGCTAAAGAATTACCAGCTGACAAGAAGTTCAACTCATGTTGCCACAGAGGAAAAGTCAAGCTTCCAAAAGCTGTGGATATCGATGGCAATGTTCTGCAATATCCTGCATTTCTGATCTCCTTTCCAACTGATCCAGCAAACCCACATTACAAGAACTTCAGGAAGCATATTCGGGCGTATGATTCCGTCATGTCGTTTTTAGTCATGTCATTTAGAATCCATGGAACGGTGCATCATCGGACATCGCATCTAAATCCACCTGAGGGTATCTCCCGAAAATTTGCACAGCTTTATATAGTTGATAGTACTCAAGCCGTTGAACAAAGACTCGAGGAATTAGCAAATGAAGGATGCAATCCTCAGGTGATGGACACTATAGATAGCTTTCTCCGCCAGAATAACCGGCTTGCAGCTTCGTACCAGATGATTCGCGAAATTGAAGCACGTGAACGCTTAATGGCGGAACGGGAACAACGGTCTGTCCCAGTGCTGAATATGGTGATGCGTCGGGACCGTCAGACAGATCAACGCCGTTACAACATGCCAACATCTAACGAAATAGCGATGGTGTTCGTCAATGATGATGGTGAGCCACCATTTGAACGTGACATAAGAATTTATCCCAAAAATCCGATCAATGAAGCTCAGCAATTTGTGAACATTAACATTTTGAGTCCAAATCTCGATCCTATGACATATGTCATCCTCTACCCATACGGTGAGCCAGGCTGGCAACCAAACTGGCAATGCGAGTCCTATTCAGGTAAGGTTACAATTGAAATGTTCTGTACCCGTCTCCTGTACGCAAAAGTCTTTTTTTTTTCAGGCGCAAAGAAGTAGGGCAAATGTCAGTATGCTGCAGTTCAAGGTTGCTCAAACTGCAATCCGCAGTGAGTTCAACCCTATCATAAGTGCGGGCAAACTCACTCAACAGTGGATCGTTGATTCATATCTTCAAGTTGAGGCGAACAACTTGAATTTTGTACGGTTCAAGCAAAGCAAACTTCGAGCGGAACTGTATCAGGACTTGCTGACCATGTAGCAGGTGCTGCTGGTGAAGTTGGCGTGTGAGCAGGTGTTCCAGTTATTTTACCGTCGTCATTTGAGGGATCCCCGCGTAATATGAGGGAACGACTTCAAGACGCTATGTCCATATTTGGAAAATACGGTCCACCCGATCTTTTTATTACGTTTACTGCAAATCCGAACTGGAACGAAATTAAAGACAATCTCAGATCATTTGAACAAGCATGTGACCGTCCCGATTTAGTCGCTCGAGTGTTTCGTCTAAAACTCAAAGCACGGACGAGGACGTTACACTAAATCATGTCTTGGGAAAATGTATCGGTTTCGTCTATACTATCGAGTTTCAAAAACGAGGGCTTCCCCATGCCCATATTTTGGTAGTATTGGATGAAGAAAGCAAATTTAGAACCCCAGAGCGGATTGACGCGGTCGTTTGCGCCGAAATACCGGACCGTGAACAGAACTCTCTCCTTTTCGAAATAGTAACAAAGTTCATGATACATGGCCCGTGCGGTTCTGTTCGCCCATCAGCGCCATGCATGGAAAACGGGGAATGTAGAAAGCAATTTTTTAAAAAAATACAACCAGAGACAGTATCCAATGTTAACTATTATCCTTTATATCGCCGCCGTGATGTAGTAGTTACAGTTGGAAATCACGAGGCTGATAATCGCTTTGTGGTACCGTTTAACAGGTATCTTCTGTTAAAATACAATGCCCATATTAATACCGAAGTTTGCACATCACTGAGAACAGTAAAATACATTTACAAATATGTGTATAAAGATTTTGATTGTGCGAATATTGTTGTCGGTAGTGGGGATAGTGAGATGATGGTACATGACGAAATTGCAACATTCCTCGATGCACGATACGTAAGCGCGCCAGAAGCAATGTGGCGTTCACTAGAATTTCCCATGCACGACCGGTCACACGCGGTAATTAGTCTGCCAGTACACCTACCAAACCAACAACAAATTGTATTTGAGGAAGAGAATGAACAAGAAGCTCTCGATCAAGCAGCTGTTCGCAGTACAAAGCTCAAGCAAGGAGCTTTAAGCTTGGATCTAGAAGAATCATGGAACAGGTATCCTGTTCCTCAGATTGAGACCACTAGCGGAATCCTTTGTTGGCGAATACCAGGCTAGTTTCCGACAAGGGCGTTCCACGACGGATCAAATTTTCACCCTGCGACAGATCCTCGATAAGTTCCGGGAGTACAACTTATCGATTCACCATCTGTTTGTGGACTTCAGGGCGGCATACGACTCAGTGAAAAGAAACGAGCTGTGGCAGATCATGCTGGAACACGGTTTCCCTACGAAACTAATAAAGCTGAGTCGTATGACACTGGAGGGATCAAAATCGTGCGTGCGGATAGCTGGCGAGACATCAGTCGCGTTCGTAACGTTGGATGGACTGAAGCAGGGGGATGCGCTCTCCAACCAACTGTTTAACATCGCTCTTGAGGGTGCAGTACGAAGAGCAAACGTCGAAAGAAACGGTACGATCATCACAAAATCTCACATGCTTCTTGGCTTTGCGGACGACGTCGATATCATCGGTATCAACCGTAAGGCCGTGGAGGAGGCCTTCGTACCTTTTAAGAGAGAAGCAGCGAGATTGGGACTTGTCATTAACTCTGCCAAAACGAAGTACATGGTAGCTGGCAGAGAGCGTGGGAGTCCCCGTGGTGTTGGTGCTGAGGTGGAGATGGATGGGGAACGATTTGAAGTGGTTGACGAATTCGTTTATCTTGGTACGCTTGTGACATGTGACAACGATATGAGCCGTGAAGTGAAACGACGAGTTGCAGCTGCGAACAGGGCTTTCTACGGACTGCGTAACCAGCTAAGGTCCCGTAGTTTGCAAACTCGCACAAAACTAGCGCTGTATAGGACGCTGATACTCCCGGTGGCCCTTTACGGACATGAAGCATGGACGCTGAAGGAAGCTGATCGACGAGTGGTCGGAGTTTTTGAGCGTAAAGTTCTGCGATCGATACTTGGCGGTAAACTGGAAGATGGAGTGTGGCGCAGACGCCTGAATCACGAGTTGTACCAGGTATACAAACATGCTGATATAGTGAAGGTAATACAGCGGAGCAGGCTTCAGTGGGCTGGACATGTAGCCAGGATGCCTGACGAGAGAGCCGCCAAAACTATCTTCAGTAGAGAACCAGGAAGAGGCCGTCGACTCCGTGGTAGGCCTCGCACGCGGTGGATGTGCGCGGTGGAAGAAGATGCACGATCTGCTGGTGTACGGGGAGACTGGAGAACGGCTGCTCAAGACAGAAGAAGATGGACATCTCTAATTCGTTCGGCCCTGGACCGGTGAACGGTCCGTTAGCCAAAAAAGTAAAGTAAGTAAGAAGAATCATGTGCAAATCGATATTTGTACACGGAAATTCCACATCATTACAGCTTCGAGCGTGGTAAGTGGAAAACTCGACAGCGTGCAACAAGGATTGTTGCAAGGATGTACACTGTAGGACTACAAGACACCGAGCGCTTCTGTTTGCGATTACTGCTTCTTCACATACCTGGTGCTGTGAGTTTCGAACATCTTCGGACGGTAGATGGAGTCCAACATGGAACGTTTAAAGAAGCAGCCTTCCACATGAATCTTCTGTCATCAGATGACGAATGGGAAAAGTGTCTGAATGAAGCGATACTTCACATCATGCCTCCTAAATTAAGACAAACATTTGCACTCATCTGTGTATTTTGCTTTCCGACAAATCCAAGAGCTTTGTGGGATAAGTACGTTGCTCATATGTGCCTGGACTATTATCGGCACCACGATGAACAAACTGCAGTTGATCTTGCACTGAAGGACATCAAAGACATCCTATGTCAGCATGGTTTGAGCTGTTCCTCTTTTGGTTTGCCAGAACCCACGGACAATATAGGTGCTGAGTTTGATGCAGAGTATATTAACACAGAACAAGAGCTGATTGAAGCAGATCACCAAATTTAGACTTTGAATGATCGACAGTTAAATGCGTTCAGAAAAATAATTAGTGCCGTAGATGATGAAGCAACCCATAAGCTGTTTTATCTAAATGGCCCCGGGGGATCAGGAAAGACATACATATATAACACGTTGATCAGCTTCATCAGAAGCCGTGGACAAACTGTGCTAGCCTATGCCACTACTGGAATAGCAGCAACTCTTATCAAAGGTGGTCGAACAGTTCATCGAGGATTCAAGTTACCGGTACCAATTACGGAAACATCTGTATCGAAAATTTTACACAGCTCAAAGGAAGCCGAAGAACTTAGAAAAGCAGCCCTCAAAAAAAAAAAAAAAAGCCCTCATAATAATGGATGAAATAACAATGCTTTCTAAACATGGCCTTCGCTGTATTGATTTAATCCTACGCGAATTGATGGCCTGCAACGTTCCATTTGGAGGCAAGGTAAGTAATTTGTATCTTACGAAAACTGTGATAATTCCATTTCTATTCATTTGTGCATTACAGGTTATAGTTATTGGAGGCGATTGGCGTCAAACTCTGCCGGTTGTTCCAAAGGGTGAACGCATAGATATCATCGAAATTTGTCTTAAATCCAGTTTTTTATGGTCTTCATTTGAGACAATTTCGTTGGTATCTAATATGCGGAACGAAGGTGACGTACAATTCAACCACTGGCTGTTGGACATAGGAGCCGGAAATGTTTCGCCCACAGAAGAAATTCCAAATGATGCCGTGCAGATTCCTACAAGTATAGTTCATCAAGGAAACTTAATTGGAACAATATTTGACGCAAACATCAATCGCATGTCCCCAATTGAGCTTGCCAAGCGTGTGATCTTGGCGCCCACAAATAAGGACATCCTTGAAATTAATCGTATCATCATTGGTCAACAGGAAGGAACTGCCAAAGTGTATTATAGCACAGACTCTCTTCAAAGTGAGGATGTAAATGATAATTATGCATATCCTGTTGAACATCTATACACGCTAAATCCTTCCGGTGTTCCACCGCACGTCTTATATTTGAATCCAGGGACAATCGTAATGTTGTTACGCAACTTGAACCCTGGGAAAGGTCTTTGTAATGGTACGCGGATGATTGTAAAAACACTTCATGCGTCATTCATCACGTGTGAAATTTTGTCTGAGTGCCATAGAGGTGATGTTGTGTGCATCCCAAGGATAAACTTTGCACCAAGTGATTCTAACTACCCGTTTATACTTAAGAGACGTCAATACCCGGTTGTCCCAGCATTTGCTATGACAATAAACGAAGCACAAGGACAAACGTTTGAGCGTGTTGGTGTTCTTCTAAACAGTCCGGTATTTTGCCATGGACAGTTATACGTTGCGCTTTCACGCACTAGGAATCCTAATTTCGTCAAAATACGCATAATGGAGACTGAGGGACAAGGCTGCAACAAAAACATGTGGTTCACACGTAACATTGTGTTCCGGGAGGTCATTGAAAATGAAATTGAAATATAAGATGAAATAACCTAATAATCGAACCGTTTTTTTAACCAATTAAAAAGAAAAAAACAAGAGCAAACCCTGTCAAACCTCTATAGACCTTTTTACGTACGAATGTATTAGTGCATCTAGTTGAGGAAAGTATTTACAAATCGCCTTTTTGTTTGCTATGCTATGTTTTTGGCAGCTGGACAAATATTCAGTTGAATACTTATAATAAGTTCTAAACTCGTTTCTGAATGAATTTTTCATTCGTGATCATGAATCGGGGGAAGCTGCTTAACATTATCGACCAAAAATGGTAAAAAGTGATAAAAAGTCGGAGCAACGAGATGCGATGATTTACATTTTGGAGGAAACAAAAGCAACTTTACATGAGTTTACACGTTCATTAGTGTGCGTAGGTGAAAAGTCACTTATCTCTATGACCCAAAATCAAAGGGACGATCGACTCATATAAACTCTAAAACGTAGTACGAGAAACTGGTGAGCAGGGCCTAGATTTATATCTACTCATATAAACAACCGATTCATGAAACAGCGTAATCATTTCAAAAAGAAGTATAAAGAAGACGAAAACTTATAATCCGGAATACATTTTAATAGTGGCTAGCCACGACGGGTCAACTAGTTTATATAATAATTTTCGTCATTGTTATTCAATGTACAATTTGATAATATTACTTGAACGGTCGATCAATTACCTTTAACTTTATCCCAAAAGACTGAAAATCGTTGAAATGGCTCACAAGTAATACAGATATTGGAAAGTTGAAACATTTTGTGAAAATTGAAAATGTTTGTAAGAGTCGATTATATTAACCAATCCTATAGCAACCCCAAGAAGTACGCAATAAAATGCGTGTTGTTTTTTTTTTTTTTGCTACACCCACAGATACAAAAGATAAGGTGTTTTCTCGTAACTTTCAGTTAGGTTTCTTTCCTTATGTTGCAACCGTTAATACTGGCGTCGATAGATGTTACGCAATCTCAAAATATTTTTAGTAATGTTGTCAATATTGAAACCGTAGTTTCTTCCTCCCGCTTAGTTTTTTTCCCTTTTCCCTACAAGCCCCCACAAAACCCCAACTAACGGCACCTTCGACTTTCCTCCACGCACAACAAACGAAAACTCCCTCCACCAAAAAACCCAGACCTGGATCACGGACAATTTAAAGGGTGATTTTTTAAGAATTTGGTTTTTCTTTTAAAAAAACGCATAAAAATTACAAAACTGTATGAAATCTTTATTTGAGCCGATGAATTGGTTTATGCCATTTACTTTTTGAAGATAATTTCATTCAAATGTTGGCCACGGCTACGTTTTAAATGGTCCATACGAAAATTCCAACTTTGGGTCACTTTTTCGAGCATTTCGGCTGGTATCTCGCGAATAACGCGTGTAATGTTGTCTTCCAAGGCTGGAATTGTTGTTGGCTTATCCGCATAGACGAGAGACTTAACGTAGCCCCACAAAAAATAATCTAGCGGTGTTAAATCGCATGATCTAGGCGGCCAATTCACCGGTCCATTTCGTGAGATGCATTGCTCACCGAACTCATTCCGCAATATGTCCATTGATTCGCGCGATGTGTGGCACGTTGCTCCGTCTTGCTGAAACCACATGTCAACAAGACCCAGCTCTTTCGTTTCCGGCAGAAAAAATCAGAAATCATCGCGCGATAGCGAGCGCCATTGACCGTAACGTTGCGATTTTGATCATCTTTGAAGAAGTACGGACCAATGATGCCTCCAGCGTGTAAACCGCACCAAACCGGCATATTTTTCTGGGTGCATCGGCGATTCTTGCATTGCCTCTGGTTGCTCTTCGATCCAAATGCGGCAATTTTGCTTATTAACATACCCATTTAACCAGCTTCGTCATAAAATGGTCGAAATGCGCGAAAAAAATTTTTTAACAGGGGACGAATTTTGGTAATAAAATTCGATTATTTGTGAGCGTTATTCAGGCGTAAGTCTGTTCATGGTGAAATGGCAAACCAAACGGAGTACATTAGACTTTGACAACTGTCAGGATTCCCGCGTGAATTGTCAAATCTGAATACACGAAAAACCAAATAGCAAAAAATCACCCGTTACAAAGCTTATGGTTGTTGAAAATTAGGGCGACAGTTGGAGCTAGGTGCTGGCTGCGGGTTTTCGAATACAGCGGAGATGATTTTGACTAGTTCCTCCGTTAATAGTGGAGAGTTGTTTCCAGCAGAACCAGCAAACGTCCCAGGGGTAACACCAGCATATGACAATCCGGGGTGGGTCTTTGGCTTGGTTGAAAAGCAGCGGCGGCGAAGGGGGGAGACTGCACAGATAATTTCGCAGCAGGGGTGCTTTGATATTCGGAAACGGAATCGATTCCAGCAAAGGGACCACATACCTGGTCCGGATCGGAGCAGGCATGTTGTCCCCGGGGGTGGCTTTTGATGTCGTTCGTTCTGGTTGGCTGTTGGCGCTGCCTTATGAATACGAATAAATTCCTCACGCTTCGGGTAGTTGCTGCTGGTGGCACGTTGCGGCTGGCGACCACATTTCGAGCATTTAGGTTCGGTGTCATCAAGTTGAAGGCAGGTCGAAGAGCGATGCTCCCCAGCACAGCAAACTGTACACCGTGAATTAGCATTTTGTGTACTGACCAGGGATGTCATGTAGAAAACCTCATGTGGTTTTCGACGAGTTTTCTACGTAGAATACCTTGTGGTGAATTACATGAAGAATAAACGAAATTTAAGTTTGAAAATATTATTCATTTTTAGTAGTGATGATTATTTTGTGTGAATTGAGAACGAATTTGACGTTTAAAAACGTTGCTTTTAATCACCATCGATTTTATTTGTTTTTGATGTGTTTCATAAGTTTTCGGATTAGAAATACCTCCCGTTTGCAGAATATTCTTGGGCTTTCTAGCCAGTACAAACAACAAACCCAGGTATGTTTATTAATAAAATTCGAAACTTTAAATTAAATTTGTAAACTAAATTAAGTAGCAGTCCAAGAAATGAGTAATTTTTTTTTTCATCTGTAATTTATTTGACACGGCACAAATACAAATCAATTTTTAACAGCGCCAATTATATCTGGTGTCTTACTCTCTAAAGTATCTTAATAACTGAAAGCATTTTTTTTCCTCGTTGCCGACTACGAGTTTAAACTAAATCGAACTTAAAGCTAGAGTGTTTTTCATTAAAAGCACTGGTTTGTTGTTTGATGGTTTTCCATTGCCATAGGTAAGTAGCATATGTAATATGTTCCACTACTGGGCCAAGATATTACGGACTGGCATATTGGGTTGTCTCCCTCGGGCCCTGAGAGTATCGTGCGGGTCTAGTTGCTATTTCCGGATCCGGGGTCTTAACGTGTACTTGTCGTTTGGTTGGATGTAGGCGCAAGGGAATACGACTAGACTGAGGCGTAGATGGATTTCAGGAAAACGTATATAAGGGACATGTAGGGTAGGTCACGGCTCGCCAAGACATCTTGAACTGGGACAGCCGACTGTCTACCTTCGGCCTGCAGGGAAGTTATTAATTTAGACCTGGCGTCACGGTGTACAGGGCATGACCAAACAACGTGCTCTATGTCGTGATAACCTTCACCACAGGTACAGATACCACTTTCCCCGAGCCCAACACGAGAGAGATGTGCGTCAAATCTATAGTGATTGGAGATAAGCCAGGACATCACGCAAAAGTAATTACTTAACTTAAAACTGAAAGTGAGTAACAATCACTCAGTTTTTAAAACGCCTTGTTTCTCAATTATGCGTTTTTACGGAGTAAACTGAGGTTTATAAGTTTTTTTTTTTCACAACATTTATATGTCACGGGTTCATGAGTTGTTCCACTTTTTACGAAAATGCGCAAATCTTACTCATTTTAGAGTTATTTTTCCCGAGGTGCAAAGAATTCTTCCTGCAACTGTTTAAAGTTGCATGGAATTTTTGGTGGCCTTTTTTATATATTCCAGAGGAGCCATGAACCATTGAGATATTGGGTACCCTCCAAATATATGAGATTAGACAGCGGTAGTATAGTTCTGTAGAAATCAGGCCCTAGATGGGCCTCTGCTGTTGCACTGATTTTGTATGTGTCGTATATTATGCGATTTTGCTTTAATTAGCATTTTTGGATGACAACGAATATGTTGTTGAACCGTGAATTACGATTGAAATTAATGAATGAAATCTTAGTTTGCTTTTTTCAGTTTCTTCATCATTGTTTGTTTCGCCATAATCACAAAATAGTCCGGAAAGCCATTTACTTGCTTTTTCGTTTTGCCTTTCTCCTAGAAAGGTATAGCAATCACTTGCAAAACCGAAAGTATAAAAGTGCTCCAAAGGGCCGAATGGCATATATCACTCGACTCAGCTCGACGAGCTGAGCATTTTCTGTATGTGTGTGTGTGTGTGTGTATGTGCAGGATTTTATTCTCACTCACTTTTCTCAGAGATGGCTGAACCGATTTTCATTAAATTAATTGCAAATGAAAGGTCTTGTTGCCCCATAAGACCCTATTGAATTTTATTGTAATCGGATTTTTAGTTTAGAGGTTATGTTTAAAAATGTTAAAATCATGAAACAGCAATATCTCAGAAACTACACAACCGATTTGAACAAAAATTGGTCTCAAAAAAATTCATATTGGGTGGTATTCTGTCATTATCAGCAGACTTTCTGGCATCAATCTGACACCGGAAATACCCATATTGGGAGGTATTTTTGGTTGTTTTCCAGAAACTAAAAGTGGTCGTCTTCAAATTCAAAATAGTGTCATCACGTTTACGGAAATATCCATATTGAATATTTTTCGGTCATATCCGACTGTTGCCTATATGTTGCCATTTAGCAATTCAAAATGGTGCCTGAGGTCAATTGTTAGCTCCTTGCATCATTCTGGTTCCAGAGATACTCATATTGGATAGTATTTGTTTATTTTAGGCTGTTTTTCACAAACCGGTGGTCGCCATCTTGGATTTCAAAATGGTATTTAGGATACTGGTTAAAGAAAAACTCATATTGGGTGATATTTGGTCACTTTGGACTGTTTTTCAGAAGCCGAAAGTCGTCATTTTGGACTTTAAAATTGCCTGTGAAATCAATTTCTGTCATCTGGGCGTAATTCTGGTTCCGAAAACATTCATATTGAATGGTATTTGGTCATTTCCGGCTGTTTGGCAGACACCGGAAGTCACCATCTTAAAATTCAAGATTGTGTCTGTGATCAATTTTTAGCTTCTGTCCATCTTTCTGGTTCCGGAGATACTCATATTTAATGGGAATCGTCCAAAATGTTGCCTGAGGTCGATTATAGAACAAATATGTTAATATATATTTAATGGGAATCGTCCATTTCAGGTTGTTTTCCAGAAACCGGAAGTTGCCATCTTACAATTCAAAATGTTGTCTGAAGTCGATTTGTGGCTCCAGTGCATCATTACGGTTCCGGAAATACCCATATTGGGTGGTATTTGGTCATTTGCCGCTGTTTTTCCGACACCGGAAGTCGCCAGTTTTGATTTCATAATGGCATTTAGAGACAATTTCTGGATTTGAGCTGCATACTGGTTAAAGAAAAACTCATATTGGGTGGTATTTGGTCATTTTCTGCTGTTTTCAGAAACCGGAAGTCGCCATCTTAGATTTTAAAATGTTATCTGTGGTCGATTTTAGCTCCTGTGTATTATTCTGGATCCGTATATTATTATATTGGGTGGAAATCGGCCATTTTCGGCTGTTTTCCAGAAACCGGAAGTTGCCATCTTACAATCCAAATGTTGTCTGAGGTCGATTATGGAACATATTTGTTACCACTAAAAACATTCATCTGCCAATATGGTTCCATTTAGTTGATTAGTTCGCGAGATGTGCAGAAATTTGTGAAGAAACATGTACTTCCAGAAGAGGGAGGGGCGTCAAACCATTATGGACATGTTTGTTACCTCTAAAAACATTCACATACCAAATTTGGTTGTATTTTCTTGATTGGTTCTTGAGCTGTGCGAAATTTGTGTTTCATTTTCATGGGATCCCTCCCTTATAGAAGAGGGAGTCGGGTTTGAAACCATTATGTACATATTTGTTCCCACTAAAAACATTTACCTGCCAAATTTTGTTCCATTTGGTTGATTAGTTCTCGAGATGTGCACAAATTTGTGTTTCATCCAACTATTATGGACATAATCGTTACCCCTTAAAACATCCACATGCCAAATTCGGTTTCATTTGCTTGGTTTGTTCTTGAGTTGTGCAGAAATGTATGTTTCATTTGTATGGGACCCCTACCTTCTAGAAGAGGGAGGGGTCTCAAACTATCATAGGAACCTTTATCGGCACCAAAAACCCCTACATACAAATTTTCACGTCGATCGGTTCGGTAGTTTTCGGGCCTATATGGATCAGACAGATAGACAGACGTGACTGTATTTTTGTATGTAAAGATTACAACATCAATATTTTAGAACCTAAAGAGTGAATATACATTTATTGGATTGAAGCGTTCATGTAAATCTATTTTTACAAATAAAAAATTGAATGAGAAAGGCTGGGTCTGACCGCTAGGTGGATTAATTTAGTTTTTTTTTTTGTTATATTAATTCTTCCGTTACTTAAATACACCTAATCAGCGCAGCGAATAACATTCTATGACTCATACTGTCAATTTTCGAGTGTTTGAGAGTTTTCTACTTGCAAGAGGTTTTCTACCGTAGAAAACGTAAAATACAGTTTTCTACGTAGGTTACTCACGAGTCCTGAAAAATCGTGTAGAATACCATCCCTGGTACTGACGCAGGTAGATAGTATCATGGATATAACTCCCCTAATTTTCGCGCCGTGTCGATGCAATATCTATCGAATTTTTCTGTGTTCAACTTTCTACCAGAAGCAACAGCTTGAAGCATGGCTCCATAACGCTTCAGTACATTTATATCAAGTCCGGTGGAAAAATACCGGATTATTAATACAAATAATCAACAAATAACCAGCGATCTTCGGAGAAATATGGACTCAAAATATGGCTATTTTCAGGAAAAAACTAGAAATATCTTTACAACAAATGAAAATATCAAACCAATATATTCTACAAAAAATGCGAGGTAAAGCACAATGAACAAAATCTTAGAACATCTTAAATTGTTTCGACGATTACAGAAAAAGTTGTGGACAAAAAACTAATTTCGAGGGGTGTTTTTCTTTCATTCAGTACTCGGTTGAATACAACTAGAAACAGTTGAACTCTTTTGAGTAATGCAGTTTTTTTGACAAACTTTCAAATGCATACAGTCTGGTTTGCTACTATTTGCAACTTTCGGAGAAATATGGACTCAAAATATGGCTATTTTTAGCAAAAAAAAACAGATATATTTATACAACAAATAAAAATATTAAACCAATAGATTCTGAAGAATTGCGAGGTTTAGCAAAATAAACAAAATCTCAGACCATCTTGAATTGTTTCGACGATTACTGAAAAAGTTATGGACGTAAAACTAATTGTGAGGAGTGTTCCTCGTAAAACTCTTTTTCGTCATATCAGATGTAGAGATAGAATATTACAGTGTTCAGTAATTCTTTTTCTTATAGATTTTTATATAACTTTGCTGAAAAATGCAATCTGGTATTTTGAAAATTAGAAAAAATAGTTTTTATATCT
Organism: Wyeomyia smithii; assembly: GCF_029784165.1. Lineage (NCBI taxonomy): Eukaryota > Metazoa > Arthropoda > Insecta > Diptera > Culicidae > Wyeomyia > Wyeomyia smithii. The sequence goes on along the minus strand of NC_073694.1, from coordinate 141,364,062 downwards.
AACTACTAGGGGCATTGATCAAAAAACCGAAAACGTCAAAAGTAAGGCCTTGTTATATGGAATAAACTTGTTGAATACACTGGGTACATACAATCATTATTTCACAGTCAAATTTAAAACGATCACGATTTTTCGAGTTTAGACCACTGTGCAACGCGTGGAATCATTCGTCTATTTTTTTATGTCTACACTAGGGAAATAAGCCAATCCAATGGGAAATTGTATGTTATATATTTGATCTTGAATTTTATTCGTAATTTTCACCATGTAATAAGAAAATGGTGGTATTTATCCCCATAGAATAAAAGTCTTGTTTGTTTAGGCCCTTCCACGGTATATTAACAAACAAAATCTGTACAGTGGTTTGGGAGCTATCATCATTTAGCATCCAAATCCATTCCAACCAGAAACGTTACATGTTCATTTCAGATAACACAGAATGTACTCAAGCATAGTGAAGAAAGAGTTTCTTACACGCAAAAGTTCAAGCTTTAATCATCCAATGTGTTCTTCAGCTCGCACAGAATTTGCCTTGACTTCGCACAAACTATTGACTTATTATTCAAACTATTGTACAATTGAAAATTTTCAAGCCTTGTCAAAACGCAAGTTTCGACTTTCGATTGGTCGTTATATGAATGCTTTCCCAAGCACGGTCGACAGAATTATAGACCAAATAGCTCGAAATGTACCGTGGAATGGAATGAAATTGATCACCTGAAAATTCGTGATAGAACTACTCATACTAATACTACAAATCAAAAGATATTGCTCTCACAACACTAGGCAATGTTACCGTGTCTTTAAACGCAACTTTTGCATGATTCACTTACCTGTCAAAGTTAACCCTTGCATGCCCTGTGCAATTTTTCTTATTTTCGAACAATTCTTCTAACTCAGTCAAAACTCAATCAAATTTGATCGAACGAGTTTCCAAATAACAAATAAACCTAAATTAATCCACCTAGCGGTCAGACTCAGCCTTTCTCATTTAGACTTATTATTTGTAAAAATAGATTTAAATGAATGCTTAAATCCAATAAAGGTATATTCACTCTTTGGGTTCTAAAATATTGATGTTGTAATTGAAGTATAAATTATGAAATTTGACGTAATATTAGCGCTTAAGAAATAGCGAAATAAAAGATATCACTCTTAATTTCGAACAATTCAATCACGAGCGATACCGGGAACGTTCAAATAGTACGACACCACATTTAAATCATGTTGAGGCCATATATATTGATCAAAGCAGGTATAGTGTTGAACAGTCTTTGAATTTCTTTTCTTTCTTAAACTTTTGAACAGCATATCAAATTGCTCTGAAGTTTGTTGTTTGTAAGTTTGAGAGATGACTCGTTTGTATGACACTAGTTATGTTCAAATAAGTCGTGTATTACTTGAGATAATAGACTTTCGTCGTTTTAACAATTTAATACATAACGGTTGCTTAAGTTCGATTATAATTAAATGAAAAGGGAACGTATTGGGCAGCCAAACTTTGAAACCACGTGTTCAATCATAATTCATCAGTTAACCCTTAACTATCCCGTTCATTCGATATCAATATTGTTAAAATCGGTTGTGTAGTTTCTGAGATAATGAAGTTTCGTGATTTTCACATTTCGATACATTACAGACGAAGTTACGGTCCGATTACAGCAAAATTCAATAGGGTGTTATTAGGCAGCTAGACCTTCCATTTGATACTAATTCTGTGGAAATCGGGTCAACCATCTCTGAGAAAAGTGTGTGAGCCCAAGTAGTCATCAGAATATGTTTCTTTTCATAGCTGGATTTCACATTTTTTAAACATAACAGGAAAAGTTATTATCCGTTCGCAATAAAAAATTTAATAAGAGTCTTATGGGGCAACAAGACTTTCCATATGACACTGATTTTCTGAAAATCGGTCCAGCCATCTCTGAGAAACATGAGTGAGATTAAACAGTCTCCAGAACACGTTTCTTTCCATAACTTCTGAACCACAAGTTCAATCTTCATAAAATTCAAAAGTTGAGGGTTTTTAGGTAGCCCGTTCATTTGAAACCAATTTTGTTTAAATCGGTTGTGTAGTTCCTGAGATATTGATGTTTCGTGATTTTTACATTTTGTTACATTACCTATTAACTAGAAATCAGATTACAATAAAATTCAATAGGGTCTTATAGGATAACTAGACCTTTCATTTGCAATTAATTTCAATGAAATCGGTTCAGCCATCTCTGAGAAAATCGAGTGAGATTGGGAGAGCGTTACACACACATATACAGAAAATGCTCAGCTCGTCGAACTGAGTCGAGTGATATACGACATTCGGCCCTTTTGAGCACTTTTATACCTTTAGTTTTTGCAGTGATTGCTATACCTTTCTAAGAAAAAGGCAATATGAGAAAGGCAAAAAGTAAAATGATAGAAATGACTTTTTATTTCAACTTCAATCCTGAGCAAGGCCGCAAACATTGAAATAGTACAATATCAAATCTAAATGATGTTGAGGCCACATATTTTGATCATAGCTATAGTTTTAAACAGTCTGCGGGTTACGTTTCTTTCTATAACTTTCCAACCCACATGTTTAAACATCATGAAATTCATTGTTTGAGGGTTTAAATGCCCATTAATTTGAATTCAACTATGTTCATAGCTTCTGAGATATAAGAGCGATTTTCCCATTCTGATGCAGCGCCAAAACTAAAAGTTCACAATTACAATGAAATTCAATAGCAACCTAAGCGGCAAATAGACCCATCATTAGACACCAAGATAGAAAGAATCGGTGAGACCATCTCTGAGAAAAGAGAGTGCGAAAAAAAGGTGCACATACACACGTACACACCCATACATGCAGAAAATGCTCGATTGGTCGGACTGAGTTGAGTACCCAAGCAGCAAAATAAGTTTCGATTATGAACTTTGTACATCACAGCAACAAATTCTTATGCGAAATTAAGTTGCAGTTACATCTCAGTTTCATATACAATGACAAAAAAAGCGCAAGAGGTGGAACCAATTGCGACATTTTCGTTGTTTCAACACAAGTTTCAAGAATGAAACCGCAATGTGTATGAACTAATGCATGGAATTTGATAACAACATGGTAAATGCTGTATGGTAAAATTTCAGCTACGAAGATGCATCGTCGAATCGAATTTCATTAGTGCAACAAATGATCACAATTTATTTTTTTATAATGTTTCAATTGTTGCTTGAGTAGTATATGACATTCGGCCATTTCAATCATTTTTCTACCTTTTAATTAGCCAGTGATCGTTGGAAGAAAGTCAATATGTTAACATTTATTATGTGGTTTCACATTTTTATAAACAACGGACAAAATTACAATCCGATTACAATGAAATTCAAAAGGCAACCTGTGGGGCAACTAGACCTTTCATTTGATACTAATTTTGTGAAAATTGATTCAGCCATCTCTGAGAAAAATGAGTGACTTTAAACAACCTCAGGATAACTTTTCTTTACATAACTTTTGAACCATATGTTCAATCATAACGAAATTCAAAAGTTGAGGGTTCTGGAGACAGTCCGATCATTTGAAACCAGTTTTATTGAAATCGGTTATGTGGTTTCTCAGATATTGATGTTTCATGATTTTTACATTTTGATACATAACCTCTAAACTAAAAATCCGATTACAATGAAATTCAATAGCAACCTATGGCGCAACTAGACCTTTCATTTGCAATTAATTTTATGAAAATCGGTCCAGCCATCTCTGGGAAAAGTGAGTGAGAAAAAAAAGTTGCACATACACACACACACACACACACATACACACATACATACATACATACAGAAAATGCTCAGTTCGTCGAAAGGGGTCGAGTGGTATATGAAACTCGGCCATTGGGACCACTTTTATACCTTTGGTTTATCCAATGATTGCTATACCTTTCTAGGAGAAAGGCAAAAATATTGAATTTACTTAAAGTATTCTTAGTTGAGGGCTAATTACGTTTAATTTGGATTTAGGTTTAAAATTAGTTTATTTGACACGGCACGATACATTTTCTGTTCTACTGAGCCAAGTACAATTCGTATTAATTCTACGTTAGCAGGGAAAAGAGGGAGGCCTTTTATTTATTCTCGCGGCCGACTACGAGCTAGTGGGGATTTAAGGTGAGAGGAGGGAAATACAATTCTTGCTTAAAACTAATTAAGATATACGATCTATTTGTGTTTCAACTGGTGTTCTTTTTTGTTTTTTAAACATAGATTTAGGCTCTTCGTGTTCGTGTCTCCAGCGTCGTATACGGGTATTCTGACAAATAGACAAAAGAATATTAAATTTTAATGTCAGTCTTTTTCAAATAACAGTACAGTTGTGTCATGTACTGGAGATCACCGCTTCCCAGAATGTCTCTAACGGGTACGTTCGGTTGTTTTCCTCGGGCCCGAAGGGAATCTATAAGCTCAGACCTAACACCACAGTATTCGGTACACGACCAAACAACATGCTCGATGTCATGGTAGCCATCGCCACAAACGCAGTGATTACTGTCTACAAGCCCTATACGAAAGAGATGCGTGTTTAACGTGTAGTGATTGGACATAAGTCTGGACATCACGCGAATGAAGTCCCGACCTACATCCAACCCCTTGAACCATGCTTTCGTCGATACCTTAGGAAAAATGGAATGTAGCCACCGTCCCAGTTCATCTGAGTTCCATGATGATTGCCAACTGTTGAGTGTTCTCTGACGCAAAATGCTATAAAATTCATCATAAGCAATTGGTCTTTCATAAATATCGCCATCAATAGCACCCACCTTAGCTAAAGAGTCAGCCTTTTCGTTACCCGGAATCGAGCAATGAGAAGGGACCCACGCTAAGGTAACCCGGTAATTTTTATCTGTTAAAGCACTTAAAAACCGTCGTATTTTCCCCAGGAAATACGGGGTGTGCTTCACAGGCTTCATTTATCGCAGAGCCTCAATGGCACTGAGACTATCTGTGAAGATGAAGTAGTGGTCTATGGGTAGGGTTTCGATGATTTCAAGAGAGTACTGAATAGCAGCAAGTTCTGCGACGTACACGGAAGCAGGAGCATCGAGTTTGTAGGAGGCGGTAAAATTTTCGTGGAAAACACCGAAGCCAGTGGACTCATCTAGATAAGATCCGTCAGTGTAAAACCTTTTATCATAACTAACATGTTTAAACTTATTGGAAATAATCTTAGGGATCTCTTGGGGTCGCAATTGATCCGGAAATACCAGAAATGTCTTGTTTCATGGTGGTGTCGAAGAATATAGCATTATTAGAAGTATCTAAAAGTGCGACATTGGAGGAATCGTATGAAGAAGGATTAATATCTTGAGCCATATAGTCAAAATATAAAGTCATAAATTTGGATTGAGATTGAAGGTCGACCAACCTCTCGAAATTTTCAATTACTAATGGGTTCATAACTGTGCATCGAATTAGCAACCGGTAAGAGAGATTCCAAAAACGATGTTTCAACGGAAGAATACCCGCTAACACTTCAAGACTCATCGTATGGGTCGACTGCATGCAACCCAAGGCAATACGCAAACAACGATATTGTATTCTCTCTAATTTTATAATGTGCGTGTTCGCGGCGAAGCGAAAGCAGAAACAGCCGTACTCAAGAACTGACAATATCGTTGTTTGGTAAAGCCTTAGAAGGTCTCCTGGGTGGGCTCCTCACCAGGTTCCGGTAATCGTACGAAGAAAATTAGTCCTCTGTTGGCATTTTCGTGTCAGATACCTAATATGACAAGCCCAGGTGCATTTAGAGTCGAACCAGACCCCGAGATATTTAGCGACTAAAACCTGAGAGATCGTTTTACCCGTTAGTACGAGCTGCAGCTGAGCTGGGTTATGCTTCCTAGAAAAAACGACCAACTCAGTTTTCTCCGGAGAGAATTCGATACCCAGCTTAAGAGCCCATTCAGACAAATTGTCTAAGGTATCTTGCAATGGTCCTTGCAGATCGCTAGCCTCGCTACCAGTAATGGATACAACGCTATCGTCTGCAAGTTGCCTTAGCGTGCATGAATTTGCAAGACATTCATCGATGTCATTGACGTAAAAATTATATAAGAGAGGACTTAAACATGAGCCCTGGGGAAGGCCCATGTAACTAATTCGGGAAGTTGTCGAATCGCCATGTGAGAAATGCATATGCTTTTCTGACAACAAGTTGAGCAAAAAGTTATTCAAATTTGGTGAAAGTCCCTGCGAATGAAGTTTCGCGCTTAAAACTTCTACAGAGACAGAGTCAAAAGCCCCCTTAATATCCAAGAACGCAGAAGCCATTTGCTCTTTCCGAGCAAATGCGACTTGAATTTCAGTAGAAAGCAACGCTAGGCAATCGTTCGTCCCTTTGCCCCGGCGAAAGCCAAATTGAGTATCTGAAAGTAACCCGTTTGTTTCGACCCATTTATCTAACCGTAAGAGGATCATTTTCTCCATTAATTTCCGGAGGCAAGAGAGCATCGCAATCGGCCTATATGAATTGTGATCAGAGGCAGGTTTCCCGGGTTTCCCAATAGCAATGACTTTTACCTCCCTCCAGTCATGCGGAACAATATTTAGCTCAAGAAACTTGTTGAACAAATTCAACAAGCGTCTTTTTGCAGAGTCGGGTAGATTCTTCAACAGGTTGAATTTTATTCTATCTAACCCTGGAGCCTTATTGTTGCACGACAGGAGAGCCATTGAAAATTCCAACATCGAAAATGGAGGCTCTTCCGTAGTTACTAAAAACGCGTCGCGAAAGGTTTTCTGTTCCGGTACAGAGTCCGGACAGACCTTTTTGGCAAAATCGAGTATCCAGCGATCTGAATACTCCTCACTCTCATTCGAAACGTCACGGTTCCGCATGCGCCTGGCGGTATCCCAAAGAGTGCTCATCGCTGTTTCCCTCGACAACGCGTTTACGAACCGCCGCCAGTACCCGCGTTTTTTCGCCTTTACTAAGCTCTTCATCTGCCTGGCCAGTGCCTCGTACTTTCGAAGCAGGTTGACAGTGCCGTACTCCCGGTAGTCCTTATACGCCGCGGACCTTCGCACGTACAGCTCAGAGCACTCTTTGTCCCACCATTTGTTGGGAGGGCGCTGTCTAATCGTTACCCCGGGTATCGGTTTCGTCTGAGCTTGAGTCGCGGCGTCGATTATCAAGCCAGCTAAGAACGCGTATTCTTCCTCCGGAGGAAGTTCCTCGTGAGTCTCGATAGATTCCGCTATAATAGACTCATAACGCTTCCAATCAATATTACGTGTAAGGTCGTAGGAAATATTGATTGGGTTCGGGGGAGTTGAACCATTGGCAATTGATATAACGATTGGAAGATGATCACTACCGTGGGGGTCGTTGATTACTTTCCACTGGCGATCTAACGCTAGTGATGTCGAGCAGAGGGATAGGTCAAGCACGCTTTCACGTGCTGGAGGATTAGGTACACGTGTCGCTTCCCCAGTATTCAAAAGTGTCATATTGAAGTCGTCGATCAAGTTACAAATTAAAGAAGATCGGTTGTCGTCGTACAGCGACCCCCATAGCGAACAGTGAGAATTAAAATCTCCCAAAATCATAAAAGGTGCGGGAAGCAATTCTGCTATATCAAGGAGTTGCTTCTGTTCAATCCGCGCGGATGGGGGAATATATAACGAAACAAGGCAAAGGTCTTTTCCATTCAAATTCGTTTGAATGGCAACAACTTCAATATTCGAGATCGAGGGGAGGTCGATTCTGAAAAAAGAATAGCACTTTTTGATCCATAAAAGTACCCCTCCACCGTGTGAGTCTCGATCTCGACGAATAATGTTAAAATCGTGGAAATTGAGTTGATCGTTCGAATTGAGAAAGGTTTCACAGAGCGCGAATGCGTCACAATTGTATGTATTCACCAAATGAGAAAATAAATCTAATTTGGGGATGATACTTCTGCAATTCCACTGTAATACAGTGAAAAAATTCCTAACCTCTTTCGCCGTATTAGTCATCGAAAGATATAATAGCTGAAATGAGGGGCCAAGTTGCTGCTAGTTGCTTCAAAAAGGTTTTCACTGTAGGAAGAAGGGCAAGAAGAATATTTTGCAGGGGATCTGGTATGTTGAATGTTTTAAATATCCAGTCCACAATATCAGAAAATTTTATGAACCCTGTTTCTTTTTTATCTTCTGATCGAGAAAAGGGGGCATGAGGGGTTTTTGGTGCCCCAGGAAGCGGTGGGTACTCCTGGTTTGATTTGAAATTAAAACCGGGGGGTACTTGATTCGGTTTTTCTTCACCGCTTCCTTTTTGTGTTGTCTTATTGGTCATTCCGCTAGGGGTTATCTTACGACCTTTGCGAGAAAGATTAGGAGAGTTGAGCATTCTCCTCTTCCTAGATCCCTCTGGCAAGGCATAGGAACACCCTTCGACGGGATCGTCAGATGTACCCTCATCAGTTGGCAAGAAGGAAAAGATGTTTCCTGTCAAGGGTGGCTCAGCCCTCTTAAGCATTTCTGCAAAAGAGCGCTTTGATCGTTCCTTAAGGGAACGCTTAATTTTTTCCTCGCGCTGTTTGTTCGCGGGACATGCCGGAAGGTCATTCCCTCGCAATAAAGACACTTTTCAGTATCCCCACTGCAAGCGTTCTCAGCATGATTGCCTCCGCACTTGCTACAGCGTGCCTTGTTGCAGCAGTAGGTGGCTGTGTGACCTAACTGCTTACAGTTTTAGCAATGCATGACCCGCAGTACGAACAGGCGTACAGGCAGACGAACCCTGTCCAAGCGGACGTAGTTCGGCAGCGCGGATCCGGCGAATGTTACTCGGAAGGAATCCGAAGGGAGGAATTTCTTCTTCCCTTCTTCGATGGATACTGAATGCAATTGCTTGCAATCCAGTATCTTTACACTTTGCATCAAGGGGTTTTTAAAACAGCCAACTCCATGACGCAAAATGTCATCGACAGTGAGATTCCCCTCGGTAACCACACCGTCAATTTCTACATCCTTGGCAGGGATGTACACGCGATACTCTCTCGTGAAGAGCTCGTAGCCAGCAATTTCGTTTGCTTGCTTCAAGCTACTCACGACAACTCGCAGTTTGTTCGGCCTCACCTTCGTAATCTCGGTTACGGCCGAAAAATGTTTTGCCAGGTCTTTGCCAATTTGAATAATATTCAATGGCTTCTTTATGGGCCGGAAAAAAACAACGTAGGGACCGCCAGCGGCATCTGGGTAAGCTTTTACCCGTACTTCCGGTACTCTTGGTACAGGACTTGGCAAAGGGGCAGGGCACAGGGGAAGGTAGGGGTGAGCTGATGGGAGAAATTCCAATTTCTTCCCCGTTTGTTTCCACTTCCAGGAAAAGTTGCACCTGCATGTCGTCCATTTTGCGGGAGCGTTACGCTCTACCGCACACAAACGATAAATATTCGAATATGGGGGGGGTGGGGGGGGTTCAAGTAGTTGATATTAAATTTTAAAAACAATTTTTCAATCTACAATGGATAAAATAAAAAAAAAGACAGTAATACTAATACTAATTGTTATTGTTAGTAATAATAATAATAATAATAATAATAATAATAATAATAATAATTGTAGTAATAATAATAATAATAACAATAATAATAATATCAATAATAATATTAATAATAATATTATACCATAGTAATAATATTGATAATTATAGTAAAAATTCTAAATGTAATACTTCACCGAACGTCTAAGTCACGACCTCACGGCTGATAATTGGATTAATCGAGTGTCTCCGCAGAACAAACAATGACGATCCAGCTTCGTGTTGTGACACAGTGGCCGTATCTTACACGCGACCTTGTAGATGCCACTTGTAGTTGACTTCCACTCGCTCGATCGTATGGTGGTCCGTGCTGCTAGCGGGGTAACAGCGGTGCGGGAGAATTATTCTTGCTGATATATCAGCTGCGTATCGAATCACTGGCGGGGTAGCCTGCCCCTACCAGTGTGCAGATGTTTCTGCCGATATACAACAGGCTATTGTTATCGCGCAACACAAGAACTAATCGACAAAAAAACACCCGTACGATAACTCGTGTATTGTTATTTTGCGAACTCAAACGGAGATAAACAATTTGCGTCTAATCGAGACGAAAGCAAAACAACGAATGACGTTTAATTTGGAGAAGGGAGTAAAGTTTGATAAAAGCTCAAAAAATGTAATTTTCAACAATGATCTTTCCATACCATTAAAGAAATACTGATGAATTCGCAGGAAACCACAAATATTTTAATTTCAGAGCTAGTTTTTGAGCTTTTGCAACAAACCGAAGTGAAATCGGTCTAACGACGATCAAATAAGAGCAAATAGCAACAAGCAGCTCGTGAACCAAAATAAACAAATTTTAACCTGAAATATCGTTATTTTCGTTTCCAAACTAGCTGTAAATGATATTTTTCAGTACAGAAATCATCAGCATATCGAAAAAAAGCACATTGCCAAAATAATGTATGTATTAAAATGGTAATGAATTTCACCCCAATTCACCTCATAGTACCTTATAGAATTATCGAATTTGTTTCATTAAGTAGACGATAGAAATTTCACTAATAGTCATAAAGGTTTACTGGAGCACATACCAGTACTTGTTTTAAAATTATACTATTTCGGGAAAAATGTACATGAAGCTAGTTAATTGGAAATTGTTATAAAAATTGATCAATTTCACCCCGTTCCATGGTACTATTCGGCCTGTTTAAAGAAACTGCTCTTATTTGTTCTAGACAGCAACAACAGTTTTCAAGTGCTTTCAGTGTGCAAGTGCATGTTTTGAATGTTAAAACAGCTTTCCACTGTTTTATCAGAAGGAATACCTTATTCTCACTGTCAGCGATAACGTAGAGATGTGATCAGCATTATATTCGATATTGAATTAAACAACAAATTGCCTTCCTCTGGATGAATGAACCGCTTGATTGAAGAGGTTCTATTTCCTTTTCAATGATTACACTTGATTTTAAACGTTGGAACAGTTATAATTTTTAACTTTATCTTTATGCCTCAGAACGTACTAAATCATCTTCTCCTTCCAAACTTCAAAAACTGTCAAGATCAAATTATCTCATAATTAAACTTTAAAAATGGCCAAGCTTCAATATGCAAGACACTATACTATTGGAAAGAGTCAATCCTTGTTGAAACGCAGATTTCAAAAGATCTGATTGCTCGTTATATGATTGTTTTCCCAAGCACTGTCGACAGAATTATGAACCCGAATTATGGAGTAATCCCGAATGCACTAATTGGCCTATATAAATGCCTTATAAGGACAACAAACAAATTATTGAAGATTTAATATTTTCTCGTTTTGCGCTAGAATTAAAGGTAAAATGTTATTTTAATCTTCCTTTACTCTGACTGTTGAAGCTTGTTTGCGTTGTATAGTGTTTGTTCTATTCCTGTTCAGTGATGTATGTGCAAACTGAATTTCGGTAAGATTTCGACTCCTCCATTGCACACAATTTTAAACATATCCAATACAAGTAGTGTAACGAACAACCTTATGTAGTTCTATGTCAACCTTGCGGTCGTGGCTTTGCCTACAACCCTTGTGATTTTTTGTTTATTTTAAATGATTGAATAATGTTTTCAAATGACCTGATTCTTTAAAGTGAATCGATTAGACAATAATTTCTTTATTTTGTCAGTACTCAACATATCAGTGTTGGTTTCTGGTTGCACTGTTTGAACAATGCCTTCTGAACATCGTTTGGTGCTTTATAAATGTAGTGGTTTGAAACTGCGTAATACATTCAAAATATGCTAGAGCATCAAATGCGTGCTGGTTCCAATTTTAATCAGCAAATGCGCTAATTTCGCTTAGAAATGATCTGGTTACGCACACTCCAACATTTGCGTGTATAGTCTAGGAAACAATATCATGGGCTGCCAGACTGATTCAGTAAGAATTTGAAATTTTTCGAGGTGGGTTTGAAATGGTGAGTTGACAACTTAGAAAGAGTGTTAAACTTAGCTCCGGTCCTCACAAGTTCATATCTCACGCCTCCACGAGCCATATGATACAATAGACAACCAGTTGAAACATGGACACAACTAGTTGGCGTTGCCTAGGCAATTTTGTCATCCGACAATAGCAAAGTGAGAAGCTGCGAAGCGATCATTGGCGCATAAACGATATCTCGGCGGTAAAGGAAATGCTTCGCAAACCTTACCGTCTGTTCACCAAGATGGTGCTGCTCAAAACAGCGCCTGATCTCCATGTTAGGAGCGGCTGATCAACGTCCTGATGTCAGCGTAGGACTCTAAACAGAACTGACATGACATGATGGTCACCCGGCTAAACAGGGGGTAGGGAAGGCACACCAAGCCCCGCGAAACACCAAACGTTGCAACTGTCGGAGAAGTAAATACGGACCTAGGCGACGAAATGATAAGATTGGAAACTCGGTACATGGAACTGCAGATTGTTAGGCTTCCACGGCTGCGACAGGATCATATATGATGAACTCACCCCACGCAACTTCACAATCGTAGCACTGCAAGAACTTACCTGGTCGGGACAGATAGTATGGAAAAGTGGACATCGAGAGGATAGAACTGTGGAATCACTAACGAGCTTGGGACTGGCTTTATAGTGCTGGGTAGGATGCGCCAACGCATGATGGGGTGGCAACCGATCAGTGCGAGGATATGTAGGTTGAGAATTAAGGGCCGGTTCTTCAATCTACAACGTGCACGAAGGAAGACCCGATGACGAGAAGTAAGCGTTCTATGTGCTGCTGGAGCTGGTGTATGCTAGCTGTCTGCACGGGAACATTAGAATCGTCATCGATAATATGAACGCTCAGATAGGACTGGGGCAATGTACAGACCGGTGATCAGGCCGAATAGTCTGCACGCCGCATCAAATGATAGCGGCCAACGATGTGAAAACTATGCAGCCTCCCGCGGCATGGTAGTCAGAAGTACCTTCGTACCTATCGTGCTCACACACCATCTTCTCATCGACTTTAAATTGGCGTACGACAGAATCTATCGAGATCAGCTATGGCAGATTATGCCCGATTATGGTTTCCCGGATAAACTAATACGGTTGGTCAAGTCGACGAAGGATCGGGTGATGTGCGTAGTTCGAGTTTTGGGGACACTCTCGAGTCCCTTCGAATCTCGAAAAGGGTTACGGCAAGGTGATGGATTATCGTGCTTGCTATTTAACATCGCTTTGGAAGGTGTGATACGTAGGGCTGGTATCGACACGAGTGGCACGGTATTTAGGAGGTATGTTTAGCTCTTTGGCTTCGCCGATGACATTTATAATGTAGCGCGAACCGTTGAGAAGATGACCAGGCTTCTTCCGTTCTCTTGATTTTTGCTCAGATTTCCTTCTCTACCTGCCGAATTCCTTGGAGAACTAGACTTTCTCTCACACAGAGTGAGTAATTATACACATTTAGGCGTAGAGTATTTCAGTCGCAGAGTCCCTTTTCACTTTCACTTAATCATCGCGTGTTTGCCCCTAAACATTTGTTTGCTCTCTCAGTTTAAGAGGGAGTAGGGTAGAAGCACCGGTTTTTGCCATTTCACCAGTTTTGGCAAATAGAACATAGAAGTACATAGAAGGAAGAGGTTCCAGAGAATACAATATCAACCTCCCACCACGAATTCATATTAGCGGTGATGAAATCGAGGTGGTAGACGAGTTCGTGTACCTGGGCTCACTGGTGACTACTGACAACGACCCCAGCAGAGAAATTCGTCGACGCCTTATGGCAAGAAATCGTGCCTATTTTGGACTCCGGAGGACGCTCCGCTCGAATAAAATTTGCCGTCGCACGAAGTTGACCATCTACAAAACACTGATCAGACCGCTAGTCCTCTACGGCCATGAAACCTGAACCCTTGGGGTTTCCGAACGGATGGTGCTGTGTACCATCTGTGGTGGAGTGCAGATAGAAGATGGATCATGGCGGAGGCGATAGACCACAAGTTGCATCAACTGCTGGGATAACCACCTCGTGTAAAAGGCAAAAATCGAGAGACTACGGTGGGCTGGGCATGTCGTAAGGGTGTCAGACTACAACCCGATGAAAATGATTCTTGATAACAACCCGACTGAAACGAGGCGACGGGGCGCGCAGCGAGCAAGGTGGCTCCATCAAGTGCAAGACGACTTACGGGGCTTCCGCAGAGGGCGTAGCTGGCTATTTTATTATTGCTTAAAATGATCAGGTTGGCTCAAATACTTATTGTGATCAAGTTGAGAGCTTCACTAAATTATGCGAATAATAAAAAAGCACTGTTTATAGAAAAATATTTATTTGTTTTTGTTTTCACCAAGTAAAGCAGAAAAATAAGGTAGTTTTCCCTGTGCAAGAGTACGACGTTACTTGAATGAACGCATCTCACACATCTACAGAAAAGACATTATTAGTATACTAATCCAAGTATTGATGAAAATAGAAATTCAGATCTGACAATGTTAATCTTCGCTAGCGATTGAAAATCATTTGTTTTATTTTCGGGTACTCTGTGGGTCACAAGAAAACTACTAGAATGTTCTTGCATTGATTTTTATTTGAAGATGAAGTTTAACAACACTATGCTCCAACTTATGTTGAAGGGGTTAACAAATTGTAAAAGAAAAAACAAAATTTTGGATATTTTATTGAAGATCTAAAACTAGTGTTCATTCTGTGCCGAACACGCATCAGTACTGGACGTGTTTGGTGATCGGTCCGATAGAGTATAAAACAAAAGACGTGTGAACAAGTGTTGGCATTGTTTGCCTGGTCGAGTGAAATAAATCCGGGTTCAAGGTCGTTCCTTTGTGCAACTGTTTCGCATCGTGACTGCCAGCTGGTGCGTAAGCCGATTTGGCTGCTGGCTGGATTGTGCTACAGCAGTGGACGAGACACAAACGAGGAAAAAGAAGAAGCCATCAGTGTCAGCGAGTCGTATCGCTGTGTGGAGTGATCTCACACCTGGCTCGCTGCTGGTGGCTGTTTGGTGCTGCTGTATTGGTGCTGCTGGCTGTAACGGCTGCTACTTCGAACGATCGGACAACCAACCTTACTGGAAGGGAGAAATAAAAAGGTACGTGTTCTTGTCAGCGCTAGTGCGCTAGACTTAAGATGGATGTAGATCCCTCGCCTCCCGCGCCACCATCCCCGAACCCCTCTGACCCTGACCCTTCTGTTACCCCCTCCCCTGTTCATTCTTCAGTCCCCCCTCGCCCCAGGCTTTACCCAGACGGAGCCCAGGGCAGCTATACTGTTTATTTTCGGCCAAAGGCAGGACCGAAATCGAAAAAGTTGAACCTCTTGCAGATTTCTAAAGACCTGACGAAGGAGTACAAGGGCGTGACCGAAATTTCCAAGGTCCGGCCTAACAAGCTCCGTGTCGTGGTCGGTAACCTGAAAGAGGCCAACGATATAGCTTGCTCTGAGCTCTTCACACGCGAGTATCGCGTTTACATACCCGCACGAGACGTGGAGATCGACGGTGTCATAACCGATTCGAGTCTGTCCGTCGAGTGTATACTGCAAAGTGCCAAAGGGTGCTTTAAGAACAAAACGTGTCCCGAAGTAAAGGTGCTCGACTGCAAGCAATTGCGGTCAGCATCGATCATCGGTGGCAAAACAGTATACACTCCGTCAGACTCGTTTCGAGTTACGTTCGCCGGGTCTGCACTACCAAGTCACGTCTCGATCCACCGGGTTCGTCTCCCTGTGAGGCTCTACGTGCCCCGCGTCATGAACTGCCTGAATTGCAAGCAGTTAGGCCATACAGCCGCCTACTGCTGCAATAAGGCACGTTGTGGCAAGTGTGGGGAGTCTCATGCGGAAGATTCTTGCAGTGTTAACGCTGAAAAGTGTATTCACTGCGGAGAAAATCTGCATGAGCTCTCGACATGTGCGGTGTACATGCAGCGCAGGGATAAAATAAAACGGTCTCTCAAAGAGCGTTCAAAGCGTTCCTACGCTGACATGCTGAAGAAGACCGTTACCACTTCTCCCGTTACTTCGAACCCCTTCGATCTGTTGCCCTCTGAGGAAACCGATTCTGACGATTCACCAGCGGGAGCATCTTACGCCAATCCTGGGGAGTCTAGAAAGAGGAAAAGTGTTTCCTCTCCTAAACTTCCCAGAAAAGGTCCTAAGATTTCTCAAAGTGAAATGAAGGTTACAAACAAACCAAACAGTGCTGCGGAAAAACCGAAGCAAACTCCTCCTGGGCTGGCAAATTTAAAGTCCCAGAAGGAGTTCCCAGCACTGCCAGGAACATCTAAAACCCCAGTTGCTCCTTTTACACTCCCAGTTGATGAAACAAACTCTGGATTAGTGAAATTTTCTGACATTGTGGACTGGATTTTTGAAACTTTCAATGTACCCGATCCAATTAAAATTTTTCTTAAAGCATTCCTCCCAACAGTTAGATCATTTTTGAAGCAGTTGACTGCCCAATGGCCTCTCCTTGCAGCGATTGTATCCTTCGATGCCTAATTCAACTGCGTATATGAAGGATTCTATCTCTGTCTTACAGTGGAATTGTAGAAGTATTTTACCAAAAATTGATTCGTTTAAAGTTTTGATAAATAAAAACAAATGC
The DNA here is from genome assembly GCF_029784165.1 of Wyeomyia smithii. Classification (NCBI taxonomy): domain Eukaryota; kingdom Metazoa; phylum Arthropoda; class Insecta; order Diptera; family Culicidae; genus Wyeomyia; species Wyeomyia smithii. The sequence goes on along the minus strand of NC_073694.1, from coordinate 141,347,477 downwards.
GATGCATTTTCCCTTTGTGAAACTTGGCTTACTTCAAATATTGATCTCAACTTCCATGATTTTAATATTATTCGCCTTGATCGAGACACCCCATATGGAGGAGTACTTTTAGGGATTAAAAAGTGCTATTCTTTCTATCGTATTAACCTCCCCTCGATTCCAGGCATCGAAGTTGTCGCATGTCAAATGACAATACAAGGTAAAGAGCTTTGTATTGCCTCAATATATATTCCCCCCAGAGCACAGGTTGGGCAACGGCTGCTCTTTGATTTAATAGAACTTCTTCCCTCGCCACGTTTGATTTTGGGAGACTTCAACTCTCATGGCGTGGCTTGGGGTTCCCCATACAATGATAACCGCTCCTCTTTAATCTATAACCTTTGCGATGACCTTGACATGACTATTTTAAACAACGGTGAAATGACACGTATCCCGAAACCTCCAGCGCGCCCAAGCGCTTTGGATCTATCCTTATGTTCGACGTCGCTACGGTTGGATTGCACATGGAAGGTAATCCTCGATCCTCACGGTAGCGACCATCTGCCTATTCTTATTTCAATTACTAACGGGTCAACTCGCATGCGACCAATTGACATTCCGTATGACCTCACACGAAATGTCGATTGGAAGTTATACGAGGAAATGATTTCAAAAGCGGTCGAGTCGATTCAACATCATTCACCACTTGAAGAATACAACCTCCTCGCGGGCTTGATTCTCGACGCCGCGTTGCAAGCCCAAACGAAGAAATATCCCGGCGTAACGATCAAAGAACGGCCTCCCACTCCGTGGTGGGACCAAGAGTGCTCCGATGTCTACACGCAAAGATCCGACGCGTTTAAGGCCTACCAGACGGGAGGTATACCTGGCGACTATTTACGGTATTCGGAGCTTGATACCAAGCTTAAAAGCTTGGCTAAAGCAAAGAAACGTGGATATTGGCGTCGGTTCGTGAACGAGACGTCGAGGGAGACATCGATGAGCACTCTTTGGAACACAGCCCGAAGAATGCGGAATCGCGTAACGGTCAACGAAAGCGAGGAGTCTTCAAGTAGGTGGATATTTGATTTTGCCAGGAAAGTATGTCCGGACTCTGTTCCTGAGCAAAATATTGTTCGCGATGCGTCTCCGGGCCACGACGCGATAGAATCACCTTTTACGATGGCAGAACTTTCAGTTGCCCTCCTGTCCTGTAACAATAACGCGCCTGGATTAGATAGAATCAAATTCAACTTGTTGAAGAATCTACCCGTCAATGCCAAGAGGCGCTTGTTGAACTTGTTCAATAAGTTCCTGGAGCAAAACATTGTACCGCAGGATTGGAGGCAAGTGAAGGTGATCGCCATCCAAAAACCAGGGAAACCAGCTTCTAATCACAACTCTTATAGGCCGATTGCAATGCTATCCTGTATCCGGAAATTGATGGAAAAAATGATACTCCGTCGTTTAGACCACTGGGTCGAATCAAATGGTCTACTATCAGAAACTCAATTTGGCTTCCGCCGTGCCAAAGGGACGAATGATTGTCTTGCGTTGCTTTCAACAGATATTCAGCTGGCGTATGCTCGTAAAGAACAAATGGCGTCTGCGTTCTTGGACATTAAGGGGGCTTTTGATTCCGTTTCTATTGACATTCTTTCGGGTAAACTTCACCGACAAGGATTTTCTCCAATTTTGAACAATTTTTTGCACAACTTGTTGTCCGAAAAGCACATGCATTTTACGCATGGCGATTTGGCAACTTTTCGCATTAGCTACATGGGTCTTCCCCAGGGCTCATGTTTAAGCCCCCTTCTTTACAACTTTTATGTAAATGACATCGACGAATGTCTGGCAAATTCATGCACGATAAGACAACTTGCAGACGACAGTGTAATCTCTGTTACAGGAGCCAAAGCTGCCGATTTGCAAGGACCATTGCAAGATACCTTGGACAATTTGTCTGCTTGGGCTTTACAGCTAGGTATCGAATTCTCTCCGGAGAAGACTGAGATAGTAGTTTTTTCTAGGAAGCATGAACCTGCTCAGCTTCAAACACAATTAATGGGTAAAACGATTTCTCAGGTTTTGGTACACAAATATCTTGGTGTCTGGTTCGACTCTAAAGGCACCTGGGGTTGTCACGTGAGGTATCTGATGAAAAAATGTCAACAAAGAGTGAATTTTCTTCGTACAATAACCGGACAATGGTGGGGAGCCCATCCAGGAGACCTTATAAGGCTTTACCAAACAACGATATTGTCTGTTATTGAATACGGGTGTTTCTGCTTCCGCTCCGCAGCAAACACACATTTGATCAAACTGGAGCGAATACAATATCGTTGTTTGCGTATCGCCTTAGGTTGCATGCAGTCGACCCATACGATGAGTTTGGAGGTTTTAGCTGGAGTACTACCATTGAAAAACCGCTTCTGGAGCCTGTCTTCTCGTATTCTAATCAAATGTGAGGTCTTGAACCGTCCCGTGATTGAAAATTTTGAAAGGTTAATCGAACTTAATTCTCAAACCCGTTTTATGACATTGTATTTCAATCACATGTCCCAAAATATTAACCCTTCTTCGAATATTCCAAATCGTGTCGACTTATCAAATACTTCTGATTCTACTGTGTTTTTCGATACATCCATGATAGAAGAAACTCGTGGAATCCCGGATCATTTACGCGTGCAGCAGATCCCTAAAATTTTTTCCAATAAATATCGAAACATCAACTGCGACAATATGTACTACACTGACGGATCACTTCTTGATGGGTCCACTGGCTTCGGTATCTTCAATAACAATTTAACCGTCTCCCATAAGCTCGATAATCCTGCTTCTGTTTACGTCGCAGAATTAGCTGCAATTCAGTACACCCTAGGGATTATCGAAAAAATGCCCACGGACCATTATTTCATCTTTACGGACAGTCTCAGTTCCATTGAGGCTCTCCGATCGATGAAAGATGTTAAGCACTCTCCGTATTTCCTGGGGAAAATACGGGAACATCTGAGTGCTTTATCCGAAAAATCTACTCAGATTACCTTAGCGTGGGTCCCTTCTCACTGCTCGATACCGGGTAATGAGAAAGCGGACTCTTTGGCTAAGGTGGGCGCAACAAACGGTGATATTTATGAAAGACCAATTGCCTTTAATGAATTTTTCGCACTTGTACGTCAGAATACGATCATCAGTTGGCAAAATGCTTGGACCAGAGGGGAATTGGGAAGGTGGTTACATTCCATAATCCCCAAAGTATCGACGAACCCGTGGTTCAAGGGGTTGGATGTAGGTCGGGATTTCATTTGCGTGATGTCCCGGCTTATGTCCAATCACTATAGATTTGACGCGCTCCTCCGTCGTGTTGGGCTCGGGGAAAGTGGTATCTGTGCCTGTGGTGAAGGTTATCACGACATAGAGCATGTGGTTTGGTCATGCCCTGTACACCGTGACGCCAGGTCTAAATTAATAGCTTCCCTGCAGGCCGAGGGTAGACAGCCGGCTGTTCCTGTTCGTGATGTCTTGGCGAGCCGTGACCTATCCTACATGTCCCTTATATACGTTTTCCTGAAATCCATCCACGCCCCAGTCTAGTCCCGTTCCCCTCCGTCTACACCCAACAAAACGACAAGAACACGTTTGAACCTTAAGCACAAAACCAGCAACCAGACCCCGCACAACAGAACCAGGACCCAAGGACTACGAGCCTCTGTCCCAACTCACGACATCGTGGCTCAGCAGAACGAATCCATACATGCCATTCGACGATTATCAGACGACCATTGAACAACAAAACACTGATTGGAAATCCCATGCTAGTTTTAAGTTAGACTTAATTTCAGCTCGTAGTCGGCAGCGAGGATAAAAAATTTGCTTTAGTTTTTAAGTCATCAGATATAATTGGCGCCGTTAAACATTAAATTGTATTTGTGCCGTGTCAAATAAATGTTATGTGAAGAAAAAAAATAAAACTAGTGTTAATGAATTTTAGATGTCACAAACAAAAAATAGATCACATAAGATGAGCAAAAATAAGCAGTTCGTTTTTAAGCGAATCAAATATCAGTCGAACTTAACAAGTTAAAAATACTTGCTACCCACCGAAGCCACCCTAATCAAAGCTAAGTAAGTAAAATAGTAAAAAGTCAAATCCAAGTCTTCAGATTACAACAATAATAATAGCAATTAGATTTTCCCAGCAATCATGCAAACAGCAACGAAAGAGATGGGAGCAAGAAATATCAAGCTTCATTCATGTTTCCGATATTCAATGAGCGTCAACCCGCGTCGTTAAAGTGGTTGGCTACATCTACATGTTCAGTAATGCACAACCAGCGCGGACGGCGGCTTTGTGTGTTTCGACTGGTTTTACAAATTAATCGCCTGAATCACTCAGGCAACACACACAGACACCTACACACACGAAGAGCAGGTATGGTTATGTTTGCGATTGCGATACTGACGTTCGACCAAAGAAAGTGAATGAAATGACGTTTATCGATGTTATCGGCGGACACGGAGGTCTAGGGCCGCAGCGAAGCCGATTCTGGTGTGTACACTGGTAAGCAAGGCAAACAGAAGGTTGGTTGGAAGAATGGGGAAATCGAAGGCGACGGAGATGAAAAAAAAGGTGAACGAATGGCAAGAAGCACTTTCGAAAAATGTGTATCTTTTTTTCCGAAACATGTTCCTTAGTTTTGATTAGCCCCTAGCGGTGCAGCGCAACAAATTACAACGCACAACCGGACTTGCCGCATAACAACTGCGAGTTCCGGAAACGAATATATCTCTACTTTGCATGTGTGTTTTTTATTGATATGCGCGACGTAACACGAATTCGACTACATTAGGCTGCGTTAACACAGTCTAGTTTCGAAAAAAAAATCCGATTCATTATACGCAAAGCCGGAATAAATACTTACGCGATACAATCGATTAGCTTAGTTCGAATAAAAGTAGAACTGTTTTTCGAATTTAATACAACTTTTAATATGCCGGTAGCGGACCTGTATTACACTGTAAACGTGACATTAATTCATTGTTTCGGCTATGACATCATCTTTGCCCGAGAGTGGGTGAATGTAAACTGGCTGTCCTCAATTCCGCATTTAACACATTATGCACTTATCGTAATATCAGTTTTGAATAAATAACGTTCTTTCAGCACCCGCCATTTCTGCTACACTTTAAGTAGAAATGAACAGATCAAAATCTTCAACTTTCTTCTCTGTATGGATTACCGAAAACTTCGGGGATTGATTTCTGAGTAGTCCATTAAGCAGGGCGACAAAAACTCCTCGGCAGTGAAAGCGGTTTGCAAACTGATGGCGATGTGCTGGAATGTTGCTTTATTCAAAATGAGAAATATGGATGCAACTGGTTGCAACAAAAGCGGGCGATTTTATTTGTCATTTTGCATGCAACTATGCTTCGCTTCCTTATGTTACTACCAATAGCAATATCGTTTTTATTATTATAGTCATTTCAAAGCTCCGCAACCGGAAACATTTACATCTCATTTTGCTAAGTTATACGAATTCGAAGAATTTGCAGTGATGTTTATTCAGTTCGTTATCAGCCTTTGGTTTATTTTAAGGCGTTTTGCAACAGTGTGTTTAAGATGAATAGGAGAAAAGAAGTTTCGAATTTTGTCTTCACTTACCCTGCTTACCCTTTGACTCTGATTGGTCTATTTCAACTCGTCGATTTGAGGGGGGCCCTACTCTGGAAGGTAAAAAAATAATGAGTTTTCTTGATTTTTTTTTTCGGATGTTAAACGTATAGTAAATGTATTTTGCTTATCGTGGATGCAACTATAGTGAGTATTACGCTGTTGGCAGCTGGGAACGTGGATGCTCTCTCTAAATTAGTACCTAACTGGTGGTAAGTTTTCCTTAGCATCTACTGAACCGACTTGACTGTAGTTTTGTTTGAACATGTAAAAATGGACTAACTTGTTACAAAGCCGTTTTTGAAAATTCCAAAATTTGCCAAAATGGTGGTCATTTGAGTATTTGAGAAATTGTAAAATTCAGATATCGAAAAACGGCTATGTAACAAGTTAGATAATCCATTTGTACATGCTAAAACAAAATTTCAGCCAAATCGGTTCAGTAGATGCTGAGAAGAACTTATCACCAGTTAGGTACCAGTTGAAAAAGCATGGTTTAAAAAACGCTGTCAGCAGCGTAATACTTACTATATTTGCAGCCACGACATGCAAAATACATATTAGAATATACTTTAATCAATAGCCAGACAACCCGCAACCGCAAAACAAATCAAGAAAATTCATTATTTTTCATCCTTCCAGATTAGGGCCCTCCCTCAATGCACGAGCCAGCCTTAGGAAATGTACTGTACTACGACAGCCGTGAGACGACAGAAGGGCTTTTTCCTCAGCAACAGTAGTAACACCAACAGAAACGTAACAGTCCATGGAAACAAAATTGTGCGACTTGCAGCATTGCCGTTGCGTTCGCCATGGACTTCAGTGATTATACTACTGTTATGCTTCTTGCCTGTGCGCGATGCAAAGGGGTTCGCCACAGAAGGCAGATTCACAAAAGGTAGAAGCACTAAAGTTAGAATCATGAAAGGCAGAATTCTATGACCGTACACACAAGGCAGAATATTTCAAAAGGCGGAAATATGAAAGGCAGAATATCGAAGAGCACGGAAGGCAGAATCACTAGAAGCAAAACCGTACTCACGATAGCCAAGTGATGGCAAATTGGTGCGAATCCTGGTCACGGTACCAAAGCTGCTACTCTACATTTATTATTTATTATTATTTGGTAACCAGACTTAATAACTGTACGCAAGCAATGACCAGTTTTGGCGAGAGGTGCAAATCAAGCCTAATTATTAGCTCCGAAACGCGCAAACTGGTTTGGCTTAGGTCCACGGCGTCCCGGAGATTAATGAGTATAACTATCATAAAACAATTCATGCGGCGAAGATACATAACCGAGGACAATGAACCGAGGCGGCACAAAGCCGCCGTGGTTTCCGCAGTCCGAGCCGCAGTGCCGTCGGAAGCGGCGGCCTTACGCATACAAACGACTGATCTACTGGATTTCTAGGAATGTTCTAACAGCTTTTCTTTCTCTTAGTTAAGTCCGAACGAGCGATAGCGAGTAAGGAGAACATACACTTGGACAATAGAGTCGGCCAAAGGCCGCGAGAGTGTTATTGAGGGAAAAATATATGTCACAATGTTAGTGAAGTACTTTGTGATTCTGCCTTATGAAATATTCTGACTTTCGTAATTCTGCTTTTCGTGATTCTGCCTTTCGTAATTCCGCCTTTTAATTTTCCGCCTTTCGTAGGAGACCCATGCAAATCATGTTGTTTTGTTGTGTTTCATTTTAACTTAGATACATAATACAGCGAATTTTTTTTTCATCATAGCATGCCTGTCGTAATAATTCAACGTTGTAAAAGCTTATATTAGCGATGAATAAGATGAATTAATTACAAGCGGCTGTGTGTCTATTCGCAAGAGCATATAGAAGAATTTAAGGTGGGCCACTTCTCCGGGTTTCCCCTGAAGTTTCCGGGTTTGGGAGGTAGTCTCCGGGGTTTCGGGGGGAAGAAAGTTTTCTCCACACCAGCGAAATTATTTTCAACCTGCTCTGGAAACGGCATAACCCAAAACGTGAACGAAAAACAGCAACCTATTTGGACGATTCGTTTCCAATTCTTACGACCCTTTTCTAGACTCTAATAATTCATAAATCCAGCATTACAGCTAAGTTGAAGTTTTCGGCGGTCATTTTTAAATTTTTTTTTTATTGTAACAAGAATCAGTGAACTTGATCGGATGCTGTAAATTGCACAAACAAAATAAATAAATCATTGAAATGTTGTGGAACAACTTGATGTTTTTTGTGGTTACGGTGAAGAAATATACTAGCTTTTTTGGGTAATTTCTTTATTATATTAGCTGAAGTGTAAGTGGTGTTTGATAAATATTTCAACTCATTAGTTTATTTTATACTTTGCAAGTCAATGCAAGCTTTCCCGCTGTCTACTTTTGACAATCTCCCAGCAAAATGTCCTTGTGAAGTGGCCACCGTAGCTCCCAATTTCAATTTGACACGGCAAGAAAATGAAAATGAAACAACAATAGATACGGTAATTTCCTTATACCTTGGATTAGAGGATGTGTTAGCTTGTTTTATGATCAAGAATCCACAATCTGCAACAATTCAATCGATATAAATTAAACACATGACAGTTCATAACTGCCGCTCATGACAGTCGTCTATCGACAAACCGAAGGATGTTAGCATAGCAAAACGGCTGTTAGCGCTACATTCTGATTATGAAGAGGACATACAGAATTTAGAACGAAACAGTAGCAAAAGGTTAACAACGATCGGTGTACGGGAACGCTTTTAGTTAAATATCGAATAAGGAGGCATTGAACAATGTAAGCATGTTTATCAACTTCTCCAATGCCAATATGCTTTGCACAGTTTCGCAACAGCTAACTTTGATGGATGTAGAGTTTGGTCACCAGAGACAAATCGCGCCAAATGACCAATGGTCGAATATTGAGCATTTTGATTTGAATGAAACTTTGCACACGTATTTGGCTTAGCAAATTGAGTGTTTTCACACACATGGAGAGATTTTGTACACCCATGAGTTACATTCTAAAAGGGGGTATGTCTTTTGGCATAGGTTTTACTCGAAGCATTTTAGTCCAGAAACCGTCCGTTGCATAGAAAAACTGTCTGAGAATGAGTTGTAGGGAATTAGAAATGCATCATAAAAACCTAAATTAATCCAACTAGCGGTCAGGCCCAGCCTTTCTCATTCAAACTTTTATTTGTAGAAATAGATTTACATGAGCGCTTCAATCCAATAAATGTATATTCACTCTTCAGGTTCTAAAATATTGATGTAGTAATCGATACATATAAAAAATGCAGTCCGGTCTGTCTGTCTGTCTGATCCATATAGGCTCGAGAACAAGGTTGTTAATCGATAATTTATCGTAAACGTCGATAACGATACCGTCTGTTATCGTTATCGACGATGACGCTTACGTCTTCAGACATTATTGTTATTGTCAATGACGATAGCTACTGGACGGTATCGAATCAATAACGTTTGTTTATTACTAACCACTGCAAAACCATCTTTTGCTTCGTTAGATATATCATTCAGATGCATTTTCAACGCAAATATGACAATGCTACATACCTTTCTATTCGAATTTATGCTTCAAAAAGCGCCTCATAAGTTAAAACAATCAAAACTAGGACATTTATTTTCCTGATGAGACGCGAAACATAAACATATATGGAAAAGTTTCTTCCTGTTGCCTAGTGATGTTTCGTCTCCAACCCTCCGAAGTGAAGAAAACGTTTCCTCAGCGATAACGTCTCGTGACTATCGTCACCGCCGATATCGTTAATGTTTGAAGACGCTATCGTCATCGTCAATAACGACATCATACGTTATCGGTAACGGCAATGACGATTATCGACGATAATCTATCGTATTAACAACCTTGCTCGAATACTACCGAATCGATCGACGTGAAAATTTGTATGTAGGGTTTTTTGGAAAGGAGCGGTCCCATACAAATGAAACATAAATTTCTAAACAACTCAAGAACAAACCAAGCAAATGAAACCGAATTTGTCATGTGAATGTTTAAGGGGTAACAAATAAGTCCATAATAGTTGGATGAAACACAAATTTCTGCACATCTCGCGAACTAATCAACTAAATGGAACCATATTTGGCAGGTGAATGTTTTTCAGTGGTAACAAATATGTTCCAAAATCGACCTCAGGCAACATTTTAGATTGTAAGATGGCAACTTCCGGTTTCTGGAAAACAGCCGAAAATGGCCTATTTCAACTCAATATAATAATATCCGGATCTAGGAAAATACACAGGAGCTAAAATCGATCACAGATAGCATTTTAAATTCTAAGATGGCAACTTCCGGTTTCTGGAAAACAGCCTGAAATGGACGATTCCTACTAAATATGAGTATCTCTGGAACCAGAAAGATGCAGAAGATAAAAATTGATCACAGACACAATCTTGAATTTTAAGATGGTGACTTCCGGTGTCTGTCAAACAGCCGGAAAAGACTAAATACCATTCATATTTATGTTTTCGGAACCAGAACTACGCCCAGATGACAGAAATTGATTTCACAGGCAATTTTAAAGTCCAAAATGACAACTTTCGGCTTCTGAAAAACAGCTCAAAGTGACCAAATACCACCCAATATGAGTATCTCCGGAGACAGAATGTTGCAAGAAGCTGAAAATTGACCTCAGACACCATTATGAATTGTAGGATGGCAACTTCTGGTTTCTGGAAAACAGTCAAAAATGGCCGATTTCCGTCTAACATAAGTATCTCCTGATCTAAAATGATACACAGCTGCTGAAATCGACCACAGACCCCATTTTGGATAATAGGTTGGCGACTTCTGGTTCCTGGGAAACAGCCGAAAATGATCGAATAACATCCAATATGGGTGTGGTTCTTCAACCATAATGACGCTCAGGGGCTAGAAATTATCTTCAATACCATTTTGAAATCCAAGATGGCGACTTTCAGTTTGTGAAAAACAGCCTAAAATAACCAAATACCATCCAATATGAGTATCTCCGGAACCAGAATGATGCAACGAGCTAACAGTTGACCTCAGACACTATTTTGAATTGCTAAATGGCAACTTCCAGGTCGAAAATGACCGAATCATACTCAATATGGATATTTCCGTAATCGAGATGATGCATAGAAACCAAACATTGACCCTTGACACCATTTTGAATTTAAAGACGACCAGTTTTAAATTTTGTAAAACATCCTGAATAACTGAATACCTCCTAATATGGGTATTTCCGATGTCAGATTGATGCCAGAAAATCTGCTGAAAATGACCGAATACCACCCAATATGAATATCAGTGCGTCTTGAACTGTCCTACAAATCAGACGTTTTTTCGGTTGCTTGTGGACTGGTCTTTGACTGCCTATAGCTTCAAAGTTTGTGTTTTGTCAGTGTGTCTTTTAAAGACTACCTGAAAGTTATTTCCCATCAGTCTTTCTCAAGACTACCTACTTTTGAATTTAACATTTGTTTTAACTTTTTTCGTATCACCTGAAATGGCTGGACGGAAAAAGAAACCTCGCATCGCTGCGGGGAGGAAAAGAGAGGCATCTCTTTCTGACACATCGAGTGTCTGTAGTGACAATCCTTTTGATATTTTGCCTGAGCAAGAAGCTGGTGAAATGGAAGTTACCAATAATGAAACTATACAAAATATAAAATCTTTAAAAAAGGAGAAAGTTCCACCTATTGTGGTAACTATTTCTTCTGAATTTAATATATTCAAAAAGGAACTTTCAACGTTTGTTTCTGACGTTAAAGTTACCTATCAAATTGGCCGTAGAGGTGAATGCCGCTTATTAGCCGACTCAGTAAAGGGTCGAGATCGTCTTGTTCAGTATTTAACCGACAAGATGTACAAATTTTTTACATATGACACCAAGAACGCCAAGCCGTTCAAGGTTGTCTTGAAAGGTCTCACCAACGATCAAACCGTTGATGAGATCAAACTTACTTTAACAGAATTACTTGGCATAGCCCCTACCCAAGTAATTCTAATGAAACAAAAATCACGAGGCGAAAACAGTCAGAGAACTGGAATTTCCCTTGTTAATTATTTAATTCATTTTAACCGCAATGAGGTTAACAACTTAAAATTTTTTGAAAAAGCACATGCTTTGTATAATGTGCGTGTAAAGTGGGAAACTTATAGGAAATATGGCGGAGGTGAAAAGCATATCACCCAATGCCGTACTTGCCAACGTTATGGCCATGGTTCCAAATTCTGTAACATGGACCAAAAATGTCTTAATTGTGGAGACTCTTCTCACAAAAAGGACACATGTCCTGTGAAAGAGAGTAAAAATTTTCGCTGTGCGAATTGTAACGGCAACCATATGTCAAATTTTTATCAATGCCCAGTCCGTTTAGCAATTGTTAAGGCAAGGCAAGGTAAACAAAATTCAATTTCTCAATTAAAACCAACTTCAAAACAAAATTCTCCAAGCGTACCAGTGACGCATAGTTTACCTACTCCTTTGCATTCTCGTTTAACTTATGCACAGGTTACAGGTAGTTCGAACATTATACCGCCTAGTGTTGGTAGTTCGAAAATGACTGTTAATATGGGTAAGCAAAACACGCTAGAAAATAATTGTACACCTATTACTCCAGCTAATATTGCTGCCGAAAATATTTTTTCTAATGTCAACTGCCTGGGGCCTATTACGGCAGGTAAACTTTCTTTTTTGCAACAGGCAATGTTCGATCTTATGAACGCCATGTTGCAGGCAAAATCAATGTTTGAAGCCATTCAAATAGGCACAAATTTTACTATTAAAATTGTTTCTAATTTAAAATTTAGCAATGATTTAAAATAAAACAATTAAAATATTAAATTGGAATGCTCGCTCATTGATTTTAATATTTTAACAGTAAATAATGTGTCATTCTGTGCCGAACACGCATCAGTACTGGACGTGTTTGGTGATCGGTCCGATAGAGTATAAAACAAAAGACGTGTGAACAAGTGTTGGCATTGTTTGCCTGGTCAAGGTCGTGCCTTTGTGCAACTGTTTCGCATCGTGACTGCCAGCTGGTGCGTAAGCCGATTTGGCTGCTGGCTGGATTGTGCTACAGCAGTGGACGAGACACAAACGAGGAAAAAGAAGAAGCCATCAGTGTCAGCGAGTTGTATCGCTGTGTGGAGTGATCTCACACCTGGCTCGCTGCTGGTGGCTGTTTGGTGCTGCTGTATTGGTGCTGCTGGCTGTAACGGCTGCTACTTCGAACGATCGGACAACCAACCTTACTGGAAGGGAGAAATAAAAAGGTACGTGTTCTTGTCAGCGCGAGTGCGCTAGACTTAGCACGATGGATGTAGATCCCTCGCCTCCCGCGCCACCATCCCCGAACCCCTCTGACCCTGACCCTTCTGTTACCCCCTCCCCTGTTCATTCTTCAGTCCCCCCTCGCCCCAGGCTTTACCCAGACGGAGCCCAGGGCAGCTATACTGTTTATTTTCGGCCAAAGGCAGGACCGAAATCGAAAAAGTTGAACCTCTTGCAGATTTCTAAAGACCTGACGAAGGAGTACAAGGGCGTGACCGAAATTTCCAAGGTCCGGCCTAACAAGCTCCGTGTCGTGGTCGGTAACCTGAAAGAGGCCAACGATATAGCTTGCTCTGAGCTCTTCACACGCGAGTATCGCGTTTACATACCCGCACGAGACGTGGAGATCGACGGTGTCATAACCGATTCGAGTCTGTCCGTCGAGTGTATACTGCAAAGTGCCAAAGGGTGCTTTAAGAACAAAATGTGTCCCGAAGTAAAGGTGCTCGACTGCAAGCAATTGCGGTCAGCATCGATCATCGGTGGCAAAACAGTATACACTCCGTCAGACTCGTTTCGAGTTACGTTCGCCGGGTCTGCACTACCAAGCCACGTCTCGATCCACCGGGTTCGTCTCCCTGTGAGGCTCTACGTGCCCCGCGTCATGAACTGCCTGAATTGCAAGCAGTTAGGCCATACAGCCGCCTACTGCTGCAATAAGGCACGTTGTGGCAAGTGTGGGGAGTCTCATGCGGAAGATTCTTGCAGTGTTAACGCTGAAAAGTGTATTCACTGCGGAGAAAATCTGCATGAGCTCTCGACATGTGCGGTGTACATGCAGCGCAGGGATAAAATAAAACGGTCTCTCAAAGAGCGTTCAAAGCGTTCCTACGCTGACATGCTGAAGAAGACCGTTACCACTTCTCCCGTTACTTCGAACCCCTTCGATCTGTTGTCCTCTGATGAAACCGATTCTGACGATTCACCAGCGGGAGCATCTTACGCCAATCCTGGGGAGTCTAGAAAGAGGAAAAATATTTCCTCTCCTAAACTTCCCAGAAAAGGTCCTAAGATTTCTCAAAGTGAAATGAAAGTTACAAACAAACCAAACAGTGCTGCGGAAAAACCGAAGCAAACTCCTCCTGGGCTGGCAAATTTAAAGTCCCAGAAGGAGTTCCCAGCACTGCCAGGAACATCTAAAACCCCAGTTGCTCCTTTTACACTCCCAGTTGATGAAACAAACTCTGGATTAGTGAAATTTTCTGACATTGTGGACTGGATTTTTGAAACTTTCAATGTACCCGATCCAATTAAAATTTTTCTTACAGCATTCCTCCCAACAGTTAGATCATTTTTGAAGCAGTTGACTGCCCAATGGCCTCTCCTTGCAGCGATTGTATCCTTCGATGCCTAATTCAACTGCGTATATGAAGGATTCTATCTCTGTCTTACAGTGGAATTGTAGAAGTATTTTACCAAAAATTGATTCGTTTAAAGTTTTGATAAATAAAAACAAATGCGATGCATTTTCCCTTTGTGAAACTTGGCTTACTTCAAATATTGATCTCAACTTCCATGATTTTAATATTATTCGCCTTGATCGAGACACCCCATATGGAGGAGTACTTTTAGGGATTAAAAAGTGCTATTCTTTCTATCGTATTAACCTCCCCTCGATTCCAGGCATCAAAGTTGTCGCATGTCAAATGACAATACAAGGTAAAGAGCTTTGTATTGCCTCAATATATATTCCCCCCAGAGCACAGGTTGGGCAACGGCTGCTCTTTGATTTAATAGAACTTCTTCCCTCGCCACGTTTGATTTTGGGAGACTTCAACTCTCATGGCGTGGCTTGGGGTTCCCCATACAATGATAACCGCTCCTCTTTAATCTATAACCTTTGCGATGACTTCGACATGACTATTTTAAACAACGGTGAAATGACACGTATCCCGAAACCTCCAGCGCGCCCAAGCGCTTTGGATCTATCCTTATGTTCGACGTCGCTACGGTTGGATTGCACATGGAAGGTAATCCTCGATCCTCACGGTAGCGACCATCTGCCTATTCTTATTTCAATTACTAACGGGTCAACTCGCATGCGACCAATTGACATTCCGTATGACCTCACACGAAATGTCGATTGGAAGTTATACGAGGAAATGATTTCAAAAGCGGTCGAGTCGATTCAACATCATTCACCACTTGAAGAATACAACCTCCTCGCGGGCTCGATTCTCGACGCCGCGTTGCAAGCCCAAACGAAGAAATATCCCGGCGTAACGATCAAAGAACGGCCTCCCACTCCGTGGTGGGACCAAGAGTGCTCCGATGTCTACACGCAAAGATCCGACGCGTTTAAGGCCTACCAGACGGGAGGTATACCTGGCGACTATTTACGGTATTCGGAGCTTGATACCAAGCTTAAAAGCTTGGCTAAAGCAAAGAAACGTGAATATTGGCGTCGGTTCGTGAACGAGACGTCGAGGGAGACATCGATGAGCACTCTTTGGAACACAGCCCGAAGAATGCGGAATCGCGTAACGGTCAACGAAAGCGAGGAGTCTTCAAGTAGGTGGATATTTGATTTTGCCAGGAAAGTATGTCCGGACTCTGTTCCTGAGCAAAATATTGTTCGCGATGCGTCTCCGGGCCACGACGCGATAGAATCACCTTTTACGATGGCAGAATTTTCAGTTGCCCTCCTGTCCTGTAACAATAACGCGCCTGGATTAGATAGAATCAAATTCAACTTGTTGAAGAATCTACCCGGCAATGCCAAGAGGCGCTTGTTGAACTTGTTCAATAAGTTCCTGGAGCAAAACATTGTACCGCAGGATTGGAGGCAAGTGAAGGTGATCGCCATCCAAAAACCAGGGAAACCAGCTTCTAATCACAACTCTTATAGGCCGATTGCAATGCTATCCTGTATCCGGAAATTGATGGAAAAAATGATACTCCGTCGTTTAGACCACTGGGTCGAATCAAATGGTCTACTATCAGAAACTCAATTTGGCTTCCGCCGTGCCAAAGGGACGAATGATTGTCTTGCGTTGCTTTCAACAGATATTCAGCTGGCGTATGCTCGTAAAGAACAAATGGCGTCTGCGTTCTTGGACATTAAGGGGGCTTTTGATTCCGTTTCTATTGACATTCTTTCGGGTAAACTTCACCGACAAGGATTTTCTCCAATTTTGAACAATTTTTTGCACAATTTGTTGTCCGAAAAGCACATGCATTTTACGCATGGCGATTTGGCAACTTTTCGCATTAGCTACATGGGTCTTCCCCAGGGCTCATGTTTAAGCCCCCTTCTTTACAACTTTTATGTAAATGACATCGACGAATGTCTGGCAAATTCATGCACGATAAGACAACTTGCAGACGACAGTGTAATCTCTGTTACAGGAGCCAAAGCTGCCGATTTGCAAGGACCATTGCAAGATACCTTGGACAATTTGTCTGCTTGGGCTTTACAGCTAGGTATCGAATTCTCTCCGGAGAAGACTGAGATAGTAGTTTTTTCTAGGAAGCATGAACCTGCTCAGCTTCAAACACAATTAATGGGTAAAACGATTTCTCAGGTTTTGGTACACAAATATCTTGGTGTCTGGTTCGACTCTAAAGGCACCTGGGGTTGTCACGTGAGGTATCTGATGAAAAAATGTCAACAAAGAGTGAATTTTCTTCGTACAATAACCGGACAATGGTGGGGAGCCCATCCAGGAGACCTTATAAGGCTTTACCAAACAACGATATTGTCTGTTATTGAATACGGGTGTTTCTGCTTCCGCTCCGCAGCAAACACACATTTGATCAAACTGGAGCGAATACAATATCGTTGTTTGCGTATCGCCTTAGGTTGCATGCAGTCGACCCATACGATGAGTTTGGAGGTTTTAGCTGGAGTACTACCATTGAAAAACCGCTTCTGGAGCCTGTCTTCTCGTATTCTAATCAAATGTGAGGTCTTGAACCGTCCCGTGATTGAAAATTTTGAAAGGTTAATCGAACTTAATTCTCAAACCCGTTTTATGACATTGTATTTCAATCACATGTCCCAAAATATTAACCCTTCTTCGAATATTCCAAATCGTGTCGACTTATCAAATACTTCTGATTCTACTGTGTTTTTCGATACATCCATGATAGAAGAAACTCGTGGAATCCCGGATCATTTACGCGTGCAGCAGATCCCTAAAATTTTTTCCAATAAATATCGAAACATCAACTGCGACAATATGTACTACACTGACGGATCACTTCTTGATGGGTCCACTGGCTTCGGTATCTTCAATAACAATTTAACCGTCTCCCATAAGCTCGATAATCCTGCTTCTGTTTACGTCGCAGAATTAGCTGCAATTCAGTACACCCTAGGGATTATCGAAAAAATGCCCACGGACCATTATTTCATCTTTACGGACAGTCTCAGTTCCATTGAGGCTCTCCGATCGATGAAAGATGTTAAGCACTCTCCGTATTTCCTGGGGAAAATACGGGAACATCTGAGTGCTTTATCCGAAAAATCTACTCAGATTACCTTAGCGTGGGTCCCTTCTCACTGCTCGATACCGGGTAATGAGAAAGCGGACTCTTTGGCTAAGGTGGGCGCAACAAACGGTGATATTTATGAAAGACCAATTGCCTTTAATGAATTTTTCGCACTTGTACGTCAGAATACGATCATCAGTTGGCAAAATGCTTGGACCAGAGGGGAATTGGGAAGGTGGTTACATTCCATAATCCCCAAAGTATCGACGAACCCGTGGTTCAAGGGGTTGGATGTAGGTCGGGATTTCATTTGCGTGATGTCCCGGCTTATGTCCAATCACTATAGATTTGACGCGCTCCTCCGTCGTGTTGGGCTCGGGGAAAGTGGTATCTGTGCCTGTGGTGAAGGTTATCACGACATAGAGCATGTGGTTTGTCATGCCCTGTACACCGTGACGCCAGGTCTAAATTAATAGCTTCCCTGCAGGCCGAGGGTAGACAGCCGGCTGTTCCTGTTCGTGATGTCTTGGCGAGCCGTGACCTATCCTACATGTCCCTTATATACGTTTTCCTGAAATCTATCCACGCCCCAGTCTAGTCCCGTTCCCCTCCGTCTACACCCAACAAAACGACAAGAACACGTTTGAACCTTAAGCACAAAACCAGCAACCAGACCCCGCACAATAGAACCAGGACCCAAGGACTACGAGCCTCTGTCCCAACTCACGACATCGTGGCTCAGCAGAACGAATCCATACATGCCATTCGACGATTATCAGACGACCATTGAACAACAAAACACTGATTGGAAATCCCATGCTAGTTTTAAGTTAGACTTAATTTCAGCTCGTAGTCGGCAGCGAGGATAAAAAATTTGCTTTAGTTTTTAAGTCATCAGATATAATTGGCGCCGTTAAACATTAAATTGTATTTGTGCCGTGTCAAATAAATGTTATGTGAAGAAAAAAAAAAAAAGTAAATAATGTGCATATTGCAATTATTACTGAAACATTTTTGAAACCTAACATAAAATTAAAATATGATCCCAATTACGTGGTTCATAGATATGATAGGATTCAGGGTTCCGGCGGTGGAGTTGCAATTGTTATTCATCGCCGAATCAAACATCGTGCTCTTCCCCATCTTGAGACGAAAGTTATTGAAACTTTGGGAATTGAAGTTCAAACTGAACTTGGGATTTTATTTATTGCCGCAGCATATTTACCATTTCAATGCACACGCGAGCTCAAAAATTATTTTAAAGGTGATTTACAAAAACTCACTAGAAATCGTTCGAAATTTTTCATAATCGGCGATTTTAACGCTAAACATCGTTCATGGAATAATTCTCAAAGTAATTCCAATGGCAAAATTTTATTCAATGATTGTTCTTCAGGATACTATTCTATTTTGTCTCCGAATAGTCCTACATGCTTTTCTTCTGTAAGAAACCCTTCAACAATTGATTTGGTGCTAACAGATCAAAGTCAGGTATGTAGTGATTTGATCACACATGCTGACTTTGATTCTGACCATCTTCCAATAACTTTTTCTTTATCACATGAATCAGTTTTAAACCCTATGAGCTCTGTTTTTAATTATAACAAAGCTAATTGGGAAATATACAAAAAATATATTGAGAGAAATTTCAATAATGAGCTTGATTTGCAAAACGAAGTGAATATTGATTCCGCTTTGGAAGCATTAAAATGTACAATTGTTGATGCCAGGAATTATTCTGTTCCAAAGGCTCAAGTGAAATTTGATTCACCAATAATTGACGAAAATCTTCAACTTCTAATTCGTTTGAAAAATGTCCGCAGACGTCAATATCAACGTTCTCGTGACCCTGTTTTTAAAACTATTTATAAAGATTTACAGAAAGAGATTAAACATAGATTTACTCTTCCGAGAAATCAAAATTTTGAGACTAAAGTTGAAAAATTGAAACCATATTCAAAACCATTTTGGAAGCTGTCGAAGATTCTTAAGAAACCTTCAAAGCCTATTCCAGTTTTAAAAGATGGTGAACGTTTTCTTGTATCCAATGAACAAAAGGCTCAAAGACTTGCTCAGCAGTTTGAGAGTGTTCATAACTCAAATTTGAATTTTGTGAGTCCAATTGAAAATGAAGTCACACGTCAATTTGATTTAATTTCTTCCCAGAATTTTTTACCTGCAGAAATAATTGAAACTAACTTGAATGAGATTAAATCAATTATTAAAAATTTCAAAAATATGAAAGCACCTGGTGACGATGGAATCTTTAATATACTAATCAAACATCTCCCTGAGAGCACAATGGATTTTTTAGTGAAAATTTTCAATTGCTGCTTCAAAATTGCATATTTTCCCAAATTATGGAAAAATGCAAAAATTACCCCCATTTTAAAACCGGATAAGAACCCAGCTGAAGTTTCAAGTTATCGACCAATCAGTTTGCTTTCTTCAATAAGTAAACTGTTTGAGAGAGTTATTCTTAACAGAATGATGTCACACATCAACGAAAATTCAATTTTTGCAAATGAACAGTTTGGATTTCGCCATGGGCATTCCACAACTCATCAATTGCTCAGAGTTACTAATATGATACGAGCTAACAAATCTGAAGGTTATTCCACTGGAGCTGCTCTTTTAGACATAGAAAAAGCATTCGGCAGTGTTTGGCATAAAGGTTTGATTGCGAAATTGCAAACTTTTAATTTTCCAATTTTCCTAATCAAAATTTTAAAAAATTATCTTACTGATCGAACTCTGCAGGTTGTCTATCAGAATTCGAAATCTGATAGATTTCCTGTCAGAGCAGGTGTGCCTCAAGGTTCAGTCTTGGGTCCAGTCCTGTACAACATATTCACTTCAGATCTTCCTGATTTGCCTCCAGGATGCACAAAGTCATTGTTCTGCGATGACACAAGCATTTCCGTAAAAGGAAAAAGTCTTCGTGTCATATGCAGTCGATTGCAGAAAAGCTTAGATA
Organism: Wyeomyia smithii; assembly: GCF_029784165.1. Classification (NCBI taxonomy): domain Eukaryota; kingdom Metazoa; phylum Arthropoda; class Insecta; order Diptera; family Culicidae; genus Wyeomyia; species Wyeomyia smithii. The sequence continues at coordinate 141,327,104 of NC_073694.1, read as the reverse complement.
TTTTTTCTTCCTACTTGCAAAAGTGGAAAATCTCTCCCAATGCTTCTAAAACTCAAATGATAATTTTTCCGCATAAGCCTAGGGCTTCTTTCCTCAAGCCAAACAATAATCACGTTGTCAAGATGAATGGGGTTATTTTAAGTTGGTCCGACAAGGTTAAGTACTTGGGACTAATTTATGATAAAAAACTTATTTTCAAAGAGCACATTGAGAGTATACAAGCCAAGTGCATCAAATATACGAGATGTTTATATCCTCTCATTAACAGGAATTCTAAACTTTGTTTAAAGAACAAACTTTTGATTTACAAACAAATTTTTAGACCAGCAATACTTTATGCTGTACCGATCTGGTCAAGTTGCTGTTCAACAAGGAAGAAAACGCTCCAAAGGATTCAGAATAAAATTCTGAAAATGATTTTGAAGCGTCCTCCTTGGTTTGGTACACTCGAATTACATAGACTTACTGGTGTTGAACCATTAGAAGCTATGTCAAATAAAATTATTAACAATTTTCGACAAAAATCGTTGCAATCCTCAATTGCTACGATAAGCTCTCTTTATAGCCAATAAGTTAGCAATTAAGTTAGTTGTAAGTTTACTTCCCCTTTTCTGACAAGTAGGTTTAAATCCCTACGAATGATAAGTCCTAATTGCGAAAGCAAACAAATCCTAACAAATAAAATTACAAATTTCTAACAGTGTTGAGAAGTCACCATTTGTGATTGGACACACATACTCATTATTTACTAATATTTATCATAAATACTTAAGCTACTAACAGATCCCCCCTTAAAAAAAAAAAACCAATATGAATATATTCAGACTTAAGGCGATGTACAGAAGCCAAAAGTTGAGGATATTGTCATTTCGATAAACCCAATCATTTCGTGCATTTGCAGACTTTTAACACATCGCAAGGAATCAATTAAATTGGAACGTTCAAATAGTACGATACCACATTTAAATTATGTTGAGGCCACATATATCGATCAAACCAGGTATAGTTTTGAATAGTCTTTGAATTTCTTCGCTACCATAACTTTTGAGCCACATATCATATTGTTATGAAGTTTGTTATTTGTAAGTTCGAGAGATGACTCGTTCGTATGACACTAGTTATGTTCAAATAAGTCATGTAATTTTTGAGATCATAGACTTTCGTTGTTTTATTAACAATTTAATACATAACGGTTGCTTAAGTTCGATTATAAATAAATGAAATGGGAACGTATAGGGCAGCCAAACTTTTAAACCACGTGTTCAATCATAATTCATCAGTTACCCCTTAACTAGCTCGTTCAATTCATATCGATATTGTTCAAATCGGTTGTGTAGTTTCTGAGATAATGAAGTTTCGTGATTTTCACATTTCGATACATTACAGACGAAGTTACAGTCCGCTAACAATAAAATTCAATAGGGTGTTATGAGGCAGCTATTCATTTCATTTGACACTAATTTTGTGGAAATCGGGTCAACCATCTTTGAGAAAAGTGAGTGAGTCCAATTAGTCTTCGGAATATGTTCCTTTTCATAGCCTGATTTCACATTTTTAAACATAACAGGCAAAGTAATAGTCTGATTGCAAAACAAATCAATAGGGTCTTATAGGGCAACTAGACCTTTCATTTGACACTGATTTTATGAAAATCGGTACAGCAATATCTGAAAAACATGAGTGCGATTAAACAGTCTTCAGAAAACGTTTCTCTCATAACTTTTGAACCACAAGTTCAATCTTCATAAAATTCAAAAGTTGAGGGTTTTTAAGGTAGCCCGTTCATATGAAATCAATTTTGTTCAAATCGGTTGTGTAGTTTTCGAGATAATGATGTTTTGTGATTTTCACATTTTGATACATAACCTCTAAACTAAAAATCCGATTACAATAAAATTCAATATGATCTTATGAGACAACAAGACCTTTCATTTTCACAATTAATTTCATTGAAATCACGACATTCAGCCCTTTTGATACACGACATTCGGCCCTTTTGAGCACTTTTATACCTTTGGTTTTTGCAGTGATTGCTATACCTTTCTAGGAGAAAGGCAAAAAGTGAAATGATAGAAATGTATTTTTATTTCAACTTCAATTCTGAGCAAGGCCGCAAACATTGAAATAGTACAATATCAAATTTAAATGGTGTTGAGGTCACATATTTTGATCGTAGCTATAGTTTCAAACAGTCTGCGCGTTACGTTTCTTTCTATAACGTTCAAACCACATGTTTAAATATTATGTTTAAGGGTTTAAAAGCCCATTAATTTGAATTCAACTATGTTCATAGCTTCTGAGATATAAGAGCGATTTTCCCATTCTGATGCAGGGCCAAAACTAAAAGTTCACAATTACAATGAAATTCAATAGTAACCTAAGCGGCAAATAGACCCATCATTTGACACCAAGATAGAAAGAATTGGTCAGACCATCTCTGAGAAAAGTGAGTGCGAAAAAAAGGTGCACATACACACGTACAAACCCACACAAAAACATATACACCTATACATGCATACATGCAGAAAATGCTCGATGCGTTGAACTGAGTCGAGTAGTATATAACATTCGGCCATTTTGATCACTTTTTTACCTTTTAATTAGCCAGTGATCGTTGAGAGAAAGTCAATATGTTTACTTACATTATGTAATTTCACATTTTTATAAACAACGGACAAAGTTACAATCCGATTACAATGAAATTTAAAAGCAACCTATGGGGCAACTAGACCTTTCATTTGACACTTATTTTGTGAAAATCGGTTCAGCCATCTCTGAGAAAAATGAGTGAGTTTAAACAACCTCAGGATAACTTTTCTTTACATAGCTTTTGAACCATATGTTCAATCATAACGAAATACAAAAGTTAGAAGTTCTGGGGACAGCCCAATCATTTGAAACCAGTTTTACTGAAATCGGTTGTGTGGTTTCTGAGATATTGATGTTTCGTGATTTTTACATTTTGATACATAACCTCTAAACTAAAAATCCGATTACAATGAAATTCAATAGCAACCTATGACGCAACTAGACCTTTCATTTGCAATTAATTTTATGAAAATCGGTTCAGCCATCTCTGAGAAAAGTGAGTGAGAAGAAAAGTTGCACATACACACACACACACACACACACACAACTGTTCAAGTTATGGAAAGAAAAGAAATTCAAAGGCTATTTAAAACTATACCTGCTTTGATTGATATATGTGGTCTCAACATAATTTAAATGTGGTTTTATACTATTTGAACGTTCCAAATTCATTGATTCCTTGCGATGTGTTTAAAGTCTGCAAATGCACGACGAATCGGCCATAGAATATGATCAAAGTCAAAAGACAAATCGTTTGAAATGAATGGTTTTATCGAAATAACAAAATCTTCGACTTTTGGCTTTTGGCGCCCTAATTCTGAATATATGCATATTGGGTGCTTTTCGGTCATTTTCAGCAGATTTTCTGGCATCAATCTGACACCGGAAATACCCATATTGGGAGGTATTTAGTTATTTTGGTTGTTTTCCAGAAACTAACAGTGGTCGTCTTTAAATTCAAAATGGTGTCAAGGGTCAATGTTTGGTTTCTATGCATCATCTCGATTACGGAAATATCCATGTTGAGTATGATTTGGTCATTTTCGACTGTTTCCTATAAGTTGCCATTTAGCGATTCAAAATGATGCCTGAGGTCAATTGTTAGCTCATTGCATCATTCTGAATCCAGAGATACTCATATTGGATGGTATTTGGTTATTTTAGGCTGTTTTTCACAAACCTGAAGTCGCCATCTTGGATTTCAAAATGGTATTTAAAATCATTTCTGGCCTCTGAGCGTCATTCTGGTTGAAGAAACACCCATATTGGGTGTAATTCGATCATTTTCCGCTGTTTCCCAGGAACCGGAAGTCGCCAACCTAGAATCCAAAATGGGGTCTGTGGTCGATTTCAGCAGCTGTGTATCATTTGTTACCACTAAAAACATTCACCTGCCAAATATGGTTCCATTTAGTTGATTAGTTCGCGAGATGTGCAGAAATTTGTGCAGACACATGTGCTTCCATAAGAGGAAGGGGCGTCGAACCATCATGGACATATTTTTTACCCTTTAAAACATCCACATACCAAATTCGGTTTCATTTGCTTGGTTTGTTCTTGAGTTGTGCAGAAATGTATGTTTCATTTGTATTGGACCCCTCCTTTTCAGAAGAGGGAGGGGTCTCAAACTATCATAGGAACCTTAATCGGGACCAAAAAACACTACATACAAATTTTCACGTCGATCGGTTCGGTAGTTTTCGAGCCTATATGGATCAAACAGACTTACAGACCGGACTACATTTTTATATGTAAAGATTACAACATAAATATTTTAGAACCTAAAGAGTGAATATAGATTTATTGGATTGAAGCGTTCATGTAAATCTATTTTTACAAATAAAAGTTTGAATGGGAAAGGCTGGGTCTGACCGCTAGGTGGAATAATTCAGGTTTTTTAAAATCATCAGAATATAAATATTTTGAAAAATATTTGAATTTGAATTTTTATAAAAAGATCAATCTACCATAAAAAAAAACATTTTTCATTTCTCCATCCTGGACTTTTTTTTTAAAGTTGCGTTTTAACGTCACGTTTATTAAAAAAAATTATAAAAAAATTCAACTTCTTTTTTAAATTGAAATTTAATGTTTATTTTTAATTTTTTTTGGTAAAAAAAAATACATTTTGTATAGTGAATAATTTTTTCATGATGCATTTTTAATTCCCTACAACTCATTCTCAGAGAGTTTTTCTATACAACCAACGGTTTCTGGACTACAATGCTTCGAATAAAACCTATGCCAAAAGACATACCCCCTTTTAGAATGTAACTCATGGGTGTAAAAAATCTCTCCATCTATGAAAAACACTCAGTTTGCTAAGCCCAGTACGTGTGCAAAGTTTCATTCAAATCAAAAATGGTCGATTAAATTTTCGCGTATTTCCAGGTCATTTGAAATGATTTTGCTCACCAGCAGTTGATACTCGTTTAAAACTACAAGAGAAAAAAAGCAGTACTTTTTCGTAGGCTGGGCTCCAGCTCTTAAAGTTCTCATAAAATCGACATTAAAACAAAAATCTCGGTATTTTAAAAATCTAGATTATTTGTTCACATCTCATCAAATTTAAACACAGTGTATAAGACATGACAAGCATCAAATTACAAAGAGTTTTATCATTTATGAAACTTTTCTTAAGACATGCAATTTAATAACAAAAATCTGAACGAGCTGTAAATCATTGGGCAACTACAAAAATATTTCAGAGTGACAACCTTGTAACCGCTGGCATAAGTAAGTTAAAATGTTCGAATCAATTTCGTTTTCGCCTTTCTCCTACATAGAAAGGTATAGCAATCACTTATAAAACCGAAGATATAAAAGTGCTCCAAAGGGCCGAATGGCATATAATTCGACTCAATTCAACGAGCTGAGCATTTTCTGTATGTGTGTGTGCATGTGTGTGTGTGAGCAGATTTTTATTCTCACTCATTTTTCTCAGAGATGGCTGGACCGATTTTCATGAATTAATTCTCAAATGAAAGGTCTAGTTGCTCCATAAGACCCTTTCAAATTTCATTGTAATCGGATTTTTAGTTTCGAGGTTTTGTATCAAAATGTAAAAAACACGAAACATCATTATCTCAGAAACTGCGCAACCGTTTTGAACAATATTGGTTTCAAATGACCTTAAAAAACTTCTTAGTTTTGAATCTTATAAAGATTGAACATGTAGTTCAAAAGTTATGGAAAGAAATGCGTTCTGAAGACTGTTTAATCTTACTCATATTTCTCAGACCTGGACTGGCTGGACCGATTATCATAAAGTCAGTGTCAAACGGAAGGTCTAGTTGCCCCAGAAGACCCTATTGATTTGTTTTGCAATCGGACTTTTACTTTGCCTGTTGTGTTTAAGGTGAAACGGGATTGTGGTCTTTTCCTATACAATTTTGAGGTTAGAGTTCTTTTTACTTTTGTAGTTTTAGCGTAAAAAAATCGGCTTCCACTAAATAAACAGCATTCAAATTGCTACTTCAGGCATGCAGCAGTTGTGAAAACAATTAATCAAAGTTTCATGTACGTAGTCTTCATAAATCAAGAAAAAATTAGATTGCAAATTTCGAGTTGATCGCGACCACGTCCCGTTTCACCTTAAAAATGTGAAATCCATCTATAAAAAGGATCATATTCCGAGACTACAGGCATACCTCGATTTTACGCACATTCCGGCGTTTGAAGTGTGCGTATAATCGAATTGTGTGAAAATTTTTAACATATTTTATAACCAAAAATTATGTTCCGTAATTGGAAATTTGCAAAAAACATCTGAGGGAATATTCAATTATCACGTAATGCTCGAAAAAGGGGTTGGAAAATTGTACAACACATACAAAATAAAATCAAGGTCAGAAAAAGAGAGTGACATAAGAGAAGAAGGGTTCGAAGAGAGTAATTACTTGCGTTACGTGATAAATAGGTATTCTCTAATAGGCCGTGTATGGCAGTAACATCTGGAAAATGCTTTGAAGGAATTACTTGAAACAATGAATATGAGCGTAGGTGTGTATGTGTATAGGTGTGTTTATGCATGTGTATATGCGTGTGCATGTTTGTATGTATGTGTGTATGTGTGCGAATTTGTACGTGTACGTGTGTGTAGGTATGTGTCAATGTATTTATGGGTGTATGTGTGTGTACGTATGGATGTGAGTATGTGTGTGTATGTGTGTGCATGCGTGTATGTGTATTCGTGTATTCGTGTGTATGTATGCATGTGTGTATGTGTTATATGTTATATATGTGTATTTGTGTATGTATTTATATATGTATGTGTGTATATATATTAGGGTGGGGAATCGTTATATGGAAAAAACGAAACTTAATAGCAGAAAGCCAGAACCAAGTTTTTTTTGTTCTGTTTGGGGCCCCAAACAATCCAGAATTTATTGCAAGTCGATTGGTTTTGTCTCCGCTTGGCGCATTGCATTTTAAATTTATATGGAGATTTGTATGGAAAAACCAACTTTTTTGCATTTTCCATTCTAAAGAGCTCAAAATGCCTCAAACCAAAGGTTTCATGACTTTAAATGGTAGGTTTTTTGATGCCTAACAACTTGGTCGAAGACATTAAAGACCTAGGGTGTCCCAAAAAAATACTAGAGCTGTTTAAAGTTGAGTATGTCGAAATTTATGTTGCAAATCATTTTTTCTGCCACCACTGCCAGTGTACCGACGTCAGTCAGATTTCTATCAGAAGTTACCTCTGAAACACGTTGTAGATTCTATCTACGCCTAGAATATTGATCTAAATTTGTTTACTTGATCTAGCTGAGTGTATAAACTCGTTACAACAGGTTACTTCTGATGGGAATCCTACTGACGCCGGCACATTGCTAATGTTGGCAGAAAAAAAGATTTTCTGCATCTAAATCGACATACTCAACTTTGAACAGCTATAGCTCTTCGTAGGGACATCCTAGCTCTTTAGTGTCTCCTACAAAGTTGTTAGGCATCTAAAAAAGTATACTTTAACATAATGTAGTGCATCATTAGAGCATTATTGAGCTCTTTAGAAAGGTAAATGCAAAAAAGTAGGTTTTCCCATATAAATTTTCATACGAATTTGAAATGCAATGCGCCAAGCGGAGACAAGACCAATCGACTTCAGGTAAGTTAAGGGTTGTTTGGGATCCTAAAAGGAACCAAAAAACTTGGTTCTGGAAAATCGATAATTTTTCCCCACTCTAAATATATGTGTGTGTGTATATATATGTGTGTATGTGTGTATGTGTGTATGTGTGTATGTGTGTATGTGTGTATGTGTATTTGTGTGTATATATGTGTGTATGTGTGTTTGTGTGTGTATGTGCGTATGTGTATGTACGTTTGTGTCTGAGTATGTGTGTAATCCACACATTCTTTTTGCTCACATACTAACGACGACCTCTAATAAAAATAGCTTATCTATCTAGCAACAATAGACGTTTTATATAAAATGTGTAAGTAAATTACTCCAGAAAAAGGTTGTGTGCGTACGACATCAAATAATATACACGTTAGCCACATACAAAACCTTGAAACAGTTTGCTTTTTCGAAATATTGTTGTTACTGTCTTCAGGAGGTTTACGGCAGATTCGATAGTCTATATGGGCAGCCCCTTCTTTGTTAACAATGCTAATAGATATAATTCTACGTTATGTATAATTCAACCAAAAACATTTGAATTGAAAATGTTTTTTTAAAAAAAGTGTGCGTAAAATCGAGGTAAAATTTGAGTAAAATCGAAGTACGCAAAATCGAGGGTGCGCATAATCGAGGGTGTGTATAATCGAGGTATACCTGTACTTGGACTTACTCACTTTTCTCAGAGATGGCTGACCCGATCTTCACAAAATTAGTGTCAACTAATAAGTCTAGCTGCCTCATAACACCCTACTGAATTTTACAGTAATCGGACTGTAACTTCGTCTGTAATGTACCGAAATGTGAAAATCACGAAACTTCATTATCTCAGAAACTACCCAACCAATTTGAACAATATATCAGATGTACATGTACATTTTGTTCATTGACGTAAAAAAATGATCTATGCAAAGTTTCAGCTCAATCGGACATGATTTAGGGATGCCTCAAAGTGCTCAAATTTGTGATTTTTCGATCCTCTACAAGAAAATTAAATGAACGACCCTAGTGAAAATCAATTTTAAAATATGTGTCCAATTGAAAATGAAGTCACACGTCAATTTGATTGAATTTTTTCCCGAAATTTTTTACCTGCAGAAATAATTGAAACTAACTTGAATAAGGTAAAATCAATTATTAAAAATTTCAAAAATATGAAAGCACCTGGTGACGATGAAATCTTTAATATACTAATCAAACATCTCCCTGAGAGCACAATGGAATTTTTATTGCAAATTTTCAATTGCTGCTTCAAAATAGCATATTTTCCCAAATTATGGAAAAATGCAAAAATTACTCCAATTTTAAAACCGGATAAGAATCCAGCTGAAGTTTCGAATTATCGACCAATCAGTTTGCTTTCTTCAATAAGTAAACTGTTTGAGAGAATTATTCTTAGCCGAATGATGTCACACATCAACGAAAATTCAATTTCGCCATGGGCATTCCACAACTCATCAATTGCTCAGAGTAACTAATATGATACGAGCTAACAAAACTGAAGGTTATTCCACTGGAGCTGCTCTTTTAGACATAGAAAAAGCATTCGACAGTGTTTGGCATAAAGGTTTGATTGCGAAATTGCAAACTTTCAATTTTCCAGTTTTCCTAATCAAAATTTTAAAAAATTATCTTACTGATCGAACTCTGCAGGTTGTCTATCAGAATTCAAAATCTGATAGATTTCCTGTCAGAGCAGGTGTACCTCAAGGTTCAGTCTTGGGTCCAGTCCTGTACAACATATTCACTTCAGATCTTCCTGATTTGCCTCCAGGATGCACAAAGTCATTGTTCTGCGATGACACAAGCATTTCCGTAAAAGGAAAAAGTCTTCGTGTTATATGCAGCCGATTGCAGAAAAGTTTAGATATTTTTTCTTCCTACTTGCAAAAGTGGAAAATCTCTCCCATTGCTTCTAAAACTCAAATGATAATTTTTCCGCATAAGCCTAGAGCTTCTTTCCAGTTCTTTCCAGTTCTTTCACGTTGTCAAGATGAATGGGGTTATTTTAAGTTGGTCCGACAAGGTTAAGTACTTGGGACTAATTTATGATAAAAAACTTATTTTCAAAGAGCACATTGAGAGTATACAAGCCAAGTGCATCAAATATACGAGATGTTTATATCCTCTTATTAACAGGAATTCTAAACTTTGTTTAAAGAACAAACTTTTGATTTACAAACAAATTTTTAGACCAGCAATGCTTTATGCTGTACCGATCTGGTCAAGTTGCTGTTCAACAAGGAAGAAAACGCTCCAAAGGATTCAGAATAAAATTCTGAAAATGATTTTGAAGCGTCCTCCTTGGTATGGTACACTCGAATTACATAGACTTACTGGTGTTGAACAATTAGAAGCTATGTCAAATAAAATTATTAACAATTTTCGACAAAAATCGTTGCAATCCTCAATTGCTACGATAAGCTCTCTTTATAGCCAATAAGTTAGCAATTAAGTTAGTTGTAAGTTTACTTCCCCTTTTCTGACAAGTAGTTTTAAATCCCTACGAATGATAAGTCCTAATTGCGAAAGCAAACAAACTCTAACAATTAAAATTACAATTTTCTAACAGTGTTGAGAAGTCACCAATTGTGATTGGACACACTTACTCATTATTTACTAATATTTATCATAGATACTTAAGCTACTAACAAATCCCCTCCCTAAAAAAAAAATTTAAATATATGATGAATATTAAATTTTTTGCCATAACTGGTAGTACCATTGCGTTTATGCGATATAGCCATAACTGGTGCACTTGCCATAGTTGGCTCACCTACCCTACTCATTGAAAAAACGTTCAAAAATTAGTTTATTTCGTTGTTTTTAGTTTAATTAGTTTAATTCTGTTTTCAACCACAACTTTTGTTCAAGAATTGTTCACACAAATGAGGGGAATTTATTGAGTTGCAAGTGGGTTTTACTGATTTTGCATAATACCAGTTGAAAGTGAGTTCAACCAAAAACATGGCTTAGGTCAAACGCGATTTCGATCGGTTTCCAGCTAGTCAAAAAAAATATTGATAGATTATGCTCTTGAATCTATGGTTTGAATAATGTTTGTAATGCTTTTATTATACTGGTTCATTAGCAATTTTTGAGCATTGGAATAATTTTAAATATAGAATCAGCTGCATGGCAGCTGCCAAAACGTTTATTCAAATTTATTTAACCCTATAAACAAAACTTCATTCAAACAAAAAAAAACGTGAAAAATAATTTTTTACTTCATATAATCACTCGGTTCGAATTCGTATACGTAAGTCTAAGTGCTTGTATCCGCACGATATTTTAAATAAAAATCAGAAATTTTCTACGCATACCTCAGACCATCACATCAGTTCACGACCTCGTAACCTTTGCATCCACATCTCTAAAGCGAACCAGTTACTTCATTCGGACAGTAGAATATTCTAACACTACCTTTACATCATAAAGTTAAACCTTAAGCAAAGAATGTTGCAATTTAGTGATGCAAGAAACGTTTCTGAAAACGTTACCCGAGTATTTGTTCGACTAAATATATAACCAGTATAACAAATAGTAATAAGAGAGTTGGACAATCGCTCATTCCTAAAGGATAATTTGACGCTGTTCATGAGTTAATTTTCTCCGAGTACATGATGTGTAAAAGCTGTAATGCAGTCAAAAAAACGTTCAGTGAATTCAACTGGTCACACTGCTTCCCACTGTGCTTTCTATGTGCAACTGTCAAACATGTATCCATGTAAATCAGTTTGCTTTTGATGGTGCTAAATTCACTTTTCAGATCATTTCATCGTTGTGCAAACTACAGAGGCAGGAGCTCTTATGTTGTCGGTGGTTCCACATCAGTTTGTTCGTGGGAACGTTCAACTGTAGCCTAGCAAAAATGCAAACAGCTTGCGCAAGGATGCTTCCTCGAAGCCAGCCGCTTGGAGTAAACTGCCTTGTGTAGTCAAATGGAAACATATTGCCACCTTTGCAGCAGCGGAGCAGGAACCAGCCGACCTGTCAGGAATGTCAACAGATGTATCGGACTTCGCACTACAAAAAAAAAACAAAAAGAATCCGAAAATACATTTCCTGCAATCACAACAGCCAACGGCCGAACATTATTTAAACGCGTTCAACTCTGGAAAAAAGAATGCTACATTTTCTTCTATGTAATTAGCCAAGCCAGCCGTTTGCAATGCAGCATAGACAACCGTTGCAGGACGTTATACAAGCATTTGATAATGACACAGCCAGCCAATCACTCCAGCAATCTCAAACAGTCCTTTAAACCTTAAACCGAGAATATCTTCAACAGGAGAGTACTGTACAGAGGTTGTGACGGACTGTTGGAGAGTTGACAGAATTCTACACCACCGGGAAGCAAGGAGAATTGAATCAGTGTATACTCGTCAAGGTGAGTGAGCGGTCGCGTTGTAAGATTGTCGTGGCCCAAGTCCGAATTGTTCCTAGGAGGATTATTTTCCAGGTGTTCAGGTATCGGATTGAAGGAAGGTGCCGGTAGTCAAGAGTGGCGGGATATTTGATAGGGATAAAGGGAAAAGGAAGCGGAGGAAAGAAGGTTCCGTTTCAAGGTCAGCAATGTAATTTCTGGAGAATACGTGCTTAATATCACACAGGTGAATATTATGTATTAAATAGTCTTCCGATATGATCTGTTGACTTAAGATAAATGATGTGGACCATCATGCCGACATGCAAGGCACACTTGGCCGATAACTGAAAATAATTAAACCTGCTTTAATTTCTAGACGATTAAACCATTTCTCAAAATGAGATATTAATGTAATTTTAATAATTTTCATATATCACAATCTAGATATTTTAATGTGTTATTTTAATTTCAAATTTCCTGAAGTTGGTTTTAATGTAGGTAAATTTGACATGTTTGCTCGCTTAAAATACATATGTTTTATTGAACATTGATCATTGTGTGAATTAAACTTTGATCTGTTAAATTTTTTGAGTTTGTATTTATCTTTTCAGCCAGCACAAAATGTATGAAGTAACAGTAACAATGCAACATTGTTTTGCGTATACGGGATAATTACCTATTTACAAGAGATTTCATTTATAGTGTATGCCTTTCTGGAACTAATACATAACTTTGCCAAAAAATTTATAGTTTTGATGGACGAATTGGAAAATCAACAAAGTTATAGCAATTTGGCACAGGAGCCATATATTGTAATGTTATTAAAAACATCTCCAAAACCAACGAAATGTGATTGATGAAAACACTTATATGACTACTTTCATTGTAACTTATTTTCTAACATGTTTTGAGTGTTACTTGGGCAGCTATATACACAATTTGACCTCTGCAGGACGCTGATTCTCCCGGTGGTACTCTATCACCATAAGTGTTGGACGATGATGTACACCGACTGCCGAGTGCTAGGAGACTTCGAGCGTAACTATCCATTTTACCCTGCGATCAACACTTTGCATGAGCATGTAAGAAAGTAAAATACCTGGGTATTATTCTGGACAGTAAGCTGAATTGGGCGACCCAAATTAGCTACGCAGTAAAAAAGTTACAACGGCAATGCGGGCTAGCAGCATATTTTTTGACAAACCCTGGGGAACCACAATTGGCTCTCTGGTTCAACATAACCATTTCACCGCTCTCATGTGGTGGCCAAAGGTAAATGGAGTGACAGCCCAAGCAAAGCTTGATAAAGTTCAAAGATTGGCTTTGGAGACCATGCTCTGCCTACTGGCTATACATGTTCATGTAAAGAAATAGGCAGAGCTTGGTGCACTGGTGCTTCAACAAAATAAAACAATCTTCGACTGCGATCAGGTTGGTCATTTTCGCATTTTTAGAGAGTTCCAATGCACACCCTTAGTCACTATAGTATCAGACTACATGGCGGTTCACAGCAATGTTGACGTTCCATATAAGGTGATCGAAATCAATCGCCACAAGTGGAGTAGGGATGGTCCTACACTTCCAACACTGGCTCCGAAGTCTACGGGCCCGCTGTTAAGGAAACTATTCCAGTGGATGTATGGCCCACCGTTTTTCAAGCAAAAGTGTACGACGCTATACTCATCTACGCTCATCTGTTTTAAACGTAACTACGGGCATGCAAAAATCGGCATCTTCCCGGACAGCCAAGCTGCACTATTGGCACTGAAGTTCTCAAAATGTCCATTCAAAGTAGTTTGGGAAGGCAGCGCAGCACTACTGGAGTTATTCCGCTAGAACCAAGTTCAATTGTACTGCGTACCTGGAGTGCAATGGATATGCTGACTACCTCGCTAGACAAGGATAAGCACAGCAATGCATTGGCCCTGAGCCATTTCTGGATGCCCCCTAAACTGCTGAACTTAAAACATGGGAAATGCTTAAAATAGCTAACCGATGGACTGACAAGCTTAAAAGTTTATCTCTCCAAACCCTGTTATAACCAAAAGGCTTCTCGGTTTCGAGCGTGGTGAACTTCGTCTCTACACGGAAGTTGTTACCGGATACTGCTCTGCTCTTAACCATTTAAAGAACATCATTTTGTCTATGTGATAACTGCCGCTTCTGCAACCTTGCAGTTTTTTTTTTTATTAAAATAAAGCTTAATAGTAACAGTTTACATTTTTGTACAAACAGTCTCTTCAACAAATATTCATAAACATTCTGAATTGTCTTTGAAAATCTTCTCTGTGATTCCAACGTATTTTTCGAATGGCTTTTTTGAATACAAATAAACTACATTTCGGAAAACATTTCATTATATATGCACAGTAGTGGCTAGCTAGCCATAGGGCTGATTTCTGTCGGAAACATTTGAAATCTAACACACTTAATAGTATATCTTCAAGGTCTCTAAAATCTATGTTCATTTTTATTCTTAGCGTTGATTCTATCCAACATCTTATTTCAGTAGTTGCTGGGCAGCTTTTTAACCTGTGTTTATATGTATCAATCGCTAGACAATTTGCGCAAGTATCACTCGTTCTTCGTATTCCATATTCTTCCTCCAATTTCTTTTTGTTTCTTTTTGTTGGGAATCAAATCATTGATTATTTCAAATATTTTTGAACGATCTTCCGTCTGCAAAAATGTTTGGCTGATATTAAACCATATGACGTCCCAGTTTATTTCTGGAAAGTTCTCCTCTACTTTTGGTTTAAATTTTTCTTTTTCTACAAAATATACATACCATATTTTACACGTATTCGTATTAAAATTTTGCACAACAAATCTTCCTTCATCTAAATAATCTCTCGCGTTTCTTATTAGTTTGGCAGGATACTTAAATCTCATTAAATAATTTTCATTTGCAGTGTTGGGATCCATTAAAATATTCTTTCAAAACAAAGCTTTACATTTAGCCACCGGATCTTGCAGCCCTAGCCCGCCTTTATCATGAGGCAAATATAATTGTCTTCTATCTAATTTGAACATGTTATTGTGCCATATGAACATTCCTACTGCTGATTTAATTTTCGCATAGTGTACATTTTTCGGTGGAAATATTTGGGCTGTATACCACAGTTTTGTTAAGATAAATGAATTTATAAGCCATACACGTTGTAGTAAATTCATTTTACGAAAACTATTTAGGCTCAACCTGTACTTAATATCCTTTACCAATTTATCATAGTTAACATCGATACTCTCACTCCACGTTTTCTTGAAAGTTACACCTAACACTTTCAACTCGTCAGTTTCCTGGATTAGATGCGGTCCAGTTTGACAGTTATTTAATCTTATAAATTTAGATTTTTTGAAATTAAGCTTTATTTTGGCGAAGCTGGCAAAGGATGTGAAGATTTGGATTAGCAAATCAAACTCTTCTTCAATTCGAATGAATACATTTATGTCGTCGGCATATGCGATTACTTTGAGGATCTTATCATACACAAGAATCCCATAAGTATTCGAATCAATTCTTCGAATCAAGGACTCTATATACAAAACAAACATAATCATGCTTAATGGACATCCTTGTCTCACTGATGACCTAATATGGGAACTCTGTGTGAAAAACCCGTTGAACATGATTCGCGACGTAGCATTTGCGTATAATGTTTTAATACAATTAATGAACTGATCGGGTAAATTAAACTTTTCAAGTGTCTTCCAAAGAAACGGGTGATGGACACGATCGAACGCTTTTTCAAGGTACACACTGGCAATTATTCCTTTAAATCTTTTGGTTTCTAAGGATTTCGTGAAGATTTTTCGCAAATCCTCAAGATTACCTAAGCATGATTTTTCTGGTATACATGCACTTTGACCTCGGCCTAGCAATGATTCTAGTAAGGTTGGATTCGATAGGCTAGTATTTTCGTCAGCAATTTGTAATCGGTATTCAACAAAGTAATTGGGCGATAATTTTCAATGAGCGTTAAATCTCCGCTTTTAGGAATCAGAGTAACAACTCCTTCAGTAAACTTTTTAGGTGGAACAGATGTTCCATTCCAATATCCATTCAATAATTTACACAAATCCTCTTTTAGTACATCAAAATGCTTCAAATAAATTTCGTATGTCAGACCGTCTGGACCTGGTGATTTTTTCTGATTACAGACTTTTAATGTTTCTTTGATTTCATCTACCGTAATCGGATCGCAGAGAGCAATAGACTCATTAGTGATAAAATTAAAAGGATTTTCATTCGGATTCAATTCTTCATCGGCAGAATTACTCTGAAACATACCTAGAAAGTATTCATGAATAATCTTACCTAAACCTTCTTTGTTCGCAACAAGTTCATGTCCATTGGATAGTTTAGGTTGTTGATTGCTGACACCTGTTTGATACTTGGAAAACACCCACCTTTTCACCTTTCGAAACATGATGTGTGCTGGCGCGGCTTCATCGCGCCGTCATACGAGGCAAAATGCTAATGCAACTCGTTGCGATGGTGATCTCGAATTCACCATACCTGATTTGTTGACGTGAAACCCTTGCGTTTGCTAGGTTTTATTTCTTCGAACGTTACCTTCTAACTTCATGCTAGGTATGAAATTCCAATCCCAAGAAGGTCATATGTCTCTTTGACTGTGCGATACAAAGTTGCGGTACTGCATTACGACCAACCAATCCTAATCCATCAATGCGTAAGGGTACCTCGTAATCTGTGTACAGCTATCGGGGCCAGTTATGAAAGATAATCAACAAGACGGACGCAGTAGCTCTTTAGTTCCAATTCCCTTCAGGCAAAAAAAAATACAGCAGACTGACCACGTGCCAAGAGAATCGGAGGGGCTCCGCACGGGTAGATCCACCGTCCATCAACTCAATCGAGTTACTAACATTTTCAAGCGAAACAAGTTGGTGTTCAAGACGACAGCAATTGCGATCTTGGTCGTTGGAAAGGCTTTCGACAACTTGTGGTACAATGGACTGGTGAACAAACTGCATCGACACAATTTTCCAATGTATTTAATAGAGATCATCATAAACTATCTCCAAAACACAACTTTTCGGGTTTCCTTGCACAACGTGCTCAGATCAACTCAATTTCGACGCAGGAGTGCCCCACGGTAGCATCTTGGGTCCATTCCCATACAACATCTACACCTCTTCCCGGGGTGGTACTTACTTCACTTGCTTACCTACATTGTTGGCTAACGGTCTTCTGTCTTGGGCAGCCGTTCTTCAGTCTCCTCGTACACCAGCAGATCGTGCATCTTCTTCCACCGCGCACATCCACCACGTGCGAGGCCTACCCAGAGTCGACGGCGTACTCCTGGTTCTCTACTGAAGATAATTTTGGCGGGTCTCTCGCCAGGCATTCTGGCTACAGGTCCAGCCCACTGAAGCCTTTCCCGCTGTATTACCTTCACTATATCAGTATGTTTGTATACCTGGTACATCTCGTGATTCATGCCCCAATCCTCCATCTTACAATTTATCGCCAAGTATCGATCACAGAACTTTACACTCAAAAACTCCGAGCGTCAATGTCGTCCGCAATACCAAGGAGCATGTGAAATTTCGTAATGATCGTACCGTTCCTCTGCACGTTTGCTCTTCGTACTGCACCTTCAAGAGCGATGTTGAACAGTAAGTTAGAGATCGCATCCCCCTGCTTTAGTCCATCTAATGTTACGAATGCGGCTGATGTTTCGCCAGCTATCCGCACGCATCGATCCCTCCAGCGTCATACGACTCAGCTTAATTAGTTTCATCGAGAAACCGTGTTCCAGCATGATTTGCCACAGCTCGTGTTTTTTCTTTGAGCCGTATGCCACCTTTAAATCCACAAATAGATGGTGGGTCTGCAGGTTATATTCCCAGAACCTATCGAGGATCTGTCGCAGGGTGAAAATTTTATCCGTCGTGGAACGCCCCTGTCGAAAACCGGCCTGGTATTCGCCAACAAAGGATTCCGTTAACGGTCTCAATCTGAAGAACAGGATACGGAAGAGCACGTAATGCCTCGATAGTTGCAACAATCCAATCGATGACCCTTCTTATAGAATGACTGTCGCCTTTTTCATCTCCTCCTGTGTTTGCGGCTCCACAGTTTGTTTGTCACTCATAATCGTCATCCTGTTCTTGCTCTGCTCATCCGGCTTCTCACCGTTCAATAGCGCCTGAAATGCTTTTTCCACCTGGCTGCAACCGTCGGTTTATCAGTGAGCAGGTTGCCGTCCTTGTCATTACACATGACCGGCACAGGGAAATTCTTGCTTCTGACTCTGTTGACTGTTCTATAGAAGTTCCGCAAGTCGTTTCTAGCGTAGCTGTCCCCTACCCTGGCGAGCACCTGCTCCTCGTACTTCATGGTAAATCTCTCTCTGTTTTGACGCGTAGCCGCAGTGAGCATGCGGCTCCTGACATGGTTCTTCTCATCTGTCGCTTCCTTTCAAATCAGCCGTTACGCTATCTTCCACGCGTCGTACCTACCACCTCTCTCGCAGTCGTTTCGATGGCACCGTGGATACTGCTCCACATCCCATTTATGTCTTCCACTCCTGCTGTTCTGCGATCCGTTGATCTAGCTCTCTGGCGTATTCTGCTGCCACGCCATCAGATTCCAACCGCTGAATGTTGAAACGCGTCGTCCTCTCTGTGCGAGATTTCAGCACGTTCGACAATCGAGTTCTGGCACGCAGGATGCAGGATGCTCTGAGTAATTACTATACCAGCTGGATTGCGATCAATGTGGCTAAAACCCATCTCATTCTATACCTATATTCGAGATAGTCCAGAGTTGTTTCTACGGTGGTATATCTTAGGCTCTCCCTAAAAAGTCATCTAATCTTTAGATCACATGTGGACAAAACCGTGAATAAATTTGGTGTGCTTATCGGGGATTTATAACCTCAATTTCGCAGAATTCATCAGATGGACTTAAAATGAATGAAATGCAATTCCTGGAGTGATTTAATGAACTTTGTTACCATTGTTGTTCGGTTTTATTGACAATTTACTAATTTGTCTCACCAGAACATGGTCCCGGAGATCCGGATTTTCATGAACCAGCTAAAGCTATCATTTTGGGCTATTAGTAATTCATTTGAATCACGACTCGTTTTAGACAAAAAGTTTGTGTAAAAATGATATTGTTGATTTCAATTTTTTTTGAAGCCAGTTACGTTTGTTTGATCTGTATGACGTCTTAAGCAAAGTTGTAACTAACAATTTTATTTTTCTGAAAGAAATATACACCATAAAAATTATATATTAAAATTGTTTGTTAAAAAAACTCATCTTCAAGGCTTTGCAATTTGAATTCAGAATAAAAACAATAAAACACAATCCCTTTGGGCACCGTTATATACCTAAATAAAACATTTCATTAAATAGTAGAAGTGTCAAGCTAGACCATTTGACCATACCGTCGCGTATACCGGTTCATATTTTACTCATATTTCATGCGGTCGACTCATTAACATACTCCGAATAGACGTTTCTACCTCACGGTTACTATCGATAGACCGTTCAATTTATCCCCCGCCCGTTCGCTGTGCCGTCACGACAGCTTTGGATCGGTTTCCACAAAGTGAATCCGCTTTATACCAGCAAAAGTATTACGTGAATAATCAATAAACGCACACAAAAAACGTGCTAAAATTACCAATCTATGAGATGTCGCGCTTATCATATCCGTTGGAGTGGCGGCCGATTATCCAACTAAAATCCGCTTTTACATAAATTGTCACGTTTGTGAACAAATCTAATGAACGCTGATTGGTTAGCCAAGGCTAGCAACGAGAGGCATATCTTGGAGAAATTATTACGACATCTAGCCTAGACGTGAACTTTCCAGTTATTCTCAACGCACTGTAAGTACACGTCCGTACGATCCTTGGGTAATACCAGCGTGGAGGCAGGATGGGGAACAGTGGCACAGTGAATAGTGCAGAGAAGAGTGATAGTGTGGGAAAGCTATGCGATGTGTCTGCGTGATCGGATCAACTGTGCAGGAAACCGGCCTGCTGGTGGCTGTTGGCACTTTCGCTTTTCTTTTCACTTCCACGCATATTCTTCCGAGCAACCGATGCATTCCCTCCAGCCGGTATTGGACTCAACTGGGAGCCTGGTGCTGTGAAGAAACGAAAGAAACGTTGGTCATTAGAGTCAACCTGGGAATTCATTCGCTCGACATTTTGCTAAAGCAAATATGAAATTTAACCTTGATATGATATGAATAAATTGTTTGGAACCGAACTTTGCCTGTACCGACTGCTCACCGTGCTTCTGCGATTCTAACCTACAATACATCCCATGATTGAAGATTCGTAGTTTTCCTAAAAAAACGATTGTAAAAAGTTTACTCGCAAAACAGCTGCCCTAAAAACGACTAATAATCGAAAAGTATAGGCGTATCAGGCCTAGAAGCGACAAATTATTCACGAGATTAGCAATTAGGGTCGAGCTATGAGTAATGACGTGAAATAACAATTTTAGAGCTGCGAATAAGTACCTAGCTTTACAATTACAGAGCGATAATGTTCCGTTAGTTTTACTCTCTCTCTCTCTCTGCGATGGCATATCAATTGTTCGCCCCCATGTGCTATGATTATTTCCTCTGCTGCGGTGATTTGTATTCAGTGTCGGCTTTTACCCCAATGGTGCTTCAGCCCCTCATAGGCTTTTCAGATTCGACTACTGAAGCTTCCAGGTTTCATGGGAGGGTGATTGCTTTCACGCAGCTGTTTGGAGGCGCCGAGCAAGCTACGCATGAAGTTTCAATCCTAGCTGGGTCAAATGATACGGTCTGCGAATCGGCTTCAATTTCACTCAAGATGGGCAACCAACAAAATAACAGATTTGGAAGACTATCTGTGCATGATGTGCGGGCCACCAACGGAAAATCGAACTGAATGGAGCTGAACGAAAAATCAAAAAAAGGAGAGGATTTGGGTTAGGGATCACGCCCCCGTATTGACCGGTTTTAAGCTGGCTCGATGTTGGCATACATCGTTTGGTAGGTGTAAAATAAGTGCTTTGAATGGATGAATTAAAGCTCAAAGTTTGTTTTCAAACTGTAGCAATAAACATACAACCTAGCTGCAGGATTCTTGGTTTGAGATGTATTCTGCAGATTTCTTGACTAAAACAATGTGAACAATGCTTTATTTGATGTCTAGTTTTAGTTTGATTTACTTTGTTAACCCTTAAATGCGCAACGTTGTTTATAAACAACACTGCTAAAATTTTCAGTATTTTATAGAAATATAATTCATTAGAACAGCTCTCTAGACTCTAACGAAGAAAACTTAACAGCTGGAAGTACTGTATTTGAATGTTTTGTTTCTATTTTTGCTGTCAAAATCTCGGAAACAAAAAAAAAACAAGGCGAGATTCCCGTCTGGTGCTGACTGTCTTTTAAAATAAATTTTAAAATAAGGTTAGTGGTTAGTGAAAATGTATGAATTTTCAGTAATTATGCTAACAAAAGGTCAATTTTAAAGTTACTGTTAACAAAAGTAATTGTTTAGACTTTATTGTGTGATAAAGTCACAGTGTTGTTTAAAAACAACATGGTAATATTTGCACACTAAAAAGTAAATCTTTCAATTTTTTATGCATATTGGTTTGTTTTAGAGCAGTAAACCTGTTAAACAAAGATTTTATGGTTTTAGATGATTTTTTGACGTCGTGCGCATTTAAGGGTATTAGTCATTTGACTCTCTTTTATGCCAGATGAGCCTAAAGTCGGGAAGAAAAAAGCTTCTATTATAGAGCTGCTTGTTGCGAGGTTAAAATAAATCAAAAAACTTTGTCACATAAAATCTTGCTTTTGAATTCCACTGCCTACATATTCTGACTCAACAAAGTGTTTTGTTTACTTTCTCTTTCTCGAGACTGCGCTACGACACGCTACGATAGCAACAGGTACCACCGTATGCTGCAGGATATTTTGCTGGCACAACTACCGAAGGGCAGAGCGGAGAGCAAATTTATTATGTGCGGCCAAGCAAAATGTTCGATGCTACCCGTGGTGGTGCGATCATCAGCGTTCTGTAACACACATTTCTATTTGAAAATTATGGAATCAGTTCTTTTCAGAACTATGAATGCTTGAAGAAAAGAGTTATGAGAATTTTCACAACTATAGTATACTATTAGTATTAGCGTGAAATGTTCATGTACTTCTCAATAATCATTTTTACAAAAACGACCAGGGCACCAAAAATAAACGTTTATCGCAGCAAGATATAATCCTCATTTTAAGAAATTTCACTGCTGAATTGGGTGATTTTTCGGTTCAATTGTTCCTTTGTGCCCACTCGAACACCGTTATCGGTCAAATATCAATAAGGCAAATTAGTTAATCTAAGAATTTTTCCAACTTTCTGTTGGTGCTTATGAAAATCACTCAGTAGTATCGAAGGTGTTTTGTTTCGTTTCTCTTTTTCGAGACTGTGTGGCCACGCCTTCAATGCAAAAATTTACGCTCAACTCGATACAAAAGATTGCGTGTAGAAAATTCAACTTCATTCATCTTCTTAACACGATATCAAGTGGAGCCCTTATACCTGTGTTGGATACACGGTGTATAACAGGCGTAGTGAAATATGTCAAACAAGAGTTAGAGAACATTCCTAAATGACGTAGAATTTGAGGGGGGAGGGAGGGGTTTGCAGTTTTGTGACGAAATGTGGCGAGAGAGAGGATGGGGGTTCAAGCCAAGCTACGTAGCAAACATGCAACTAAGAAAAAAAATTAGATTTCCTCTAGTTATCTTTTTTATCACTGTTTCCAGTTTATCAACCAGTTTTTTCTCATTGCCAATGCTCTATTGCGGACGACCAACACGGATTTCTTCCTAAACGTTCCTGTGCTACAAACTTGCTTTGCCTGACTAGTTACGTGCTTGATAGCTTCGACAAACGATGTCAAACCGATGTGATTTACACGGACCTTTCAGCTGCGTTCGATAAAGTAAATCATCAAATCACTGTTGCCAAACTCGACCGCTACGGATTTAGTGGCAACTTGCTCCACTGGTTCGAATCCTACCTGCGAGGACGAATTCTTAGAGTAAAAATCGGCGACGAAATTTCGGAATGATTTGTTGCTACTTCCGGGATTGCCCAAGGTAGTCATCTTGGCCCGCTGGTATTTTTGTTGTATTTCAATGACGTACATCACTCGCTAAAATGTCCCCGCCTTGCCTTCGCTGATGACTTGAAACTGTTCAATGAAATCAAAAACGTCGAAGACGCCACTCATCTTCAACAACAGCTCAACTTATTTATACGCTGGTGTAAGTTGAATTGCATGATACTAAACCCCGATAAATGCTCTGTGATAACGTTTACCAGAAAGCACCGCCCACTACATTTCGATTACACATTGGATGGGACTCCAATACAGAGAGTCGAACACGTCAAGGATCTTGGAGTCCTCCTTGATTCCAAACTCACCTTCAAGCAACATATATCGTTCATTGTTGCTAAAGCCTCTAGGCAACTGGGTGTGATTTGTCGCTTGACGCGGGACTTTAGAAATATACAATGTTTAACGACACTCTACTGCTCACTTGTTCGGTCCTCGCTAGAATTTTGCTCTACTGTCTGGATTCCTCACTACAATAACGCAATTCATCGCATCGAAAGCATCCAGCGCCGGTTCGTGCGTTACGCACTTAGAATGCTCCCCTGGCGACAGCCCATGCGCAATACCCGATATGAGGACCGCTGCCAGCTTCTCCAGCTCGATACTCTCCAGCTTCGTCGAGAAACAGCACGCGCCATGGTAGTGTCGGACGTTTTGACATCCCGGATCGATTGCCCAGCCATTCTCCGCTTGATCAACCTAAACGCGCCATCTAGAAACCTGCGGAGGTCATCTACGCTGCAACTACCTTTCCGCCGCACTAACTACAGTGCTAACGGTGCCATCACTGGTATTCAGCGAGCTTTCAACCGAGTTTCATCTGCCTTTGATTTTCAACTATCGCATCGAGTTTTACGCTCAAAATTTATTTCTCTGTTTCGTAGTGTTTTATATTATTAACCATTAGGACTAGCTATTTATGTCTGTTGGTAGTTGCTTATAAATAAATTTTGCCTGTTTAGAGTAATTTATATTACTTCCTTGTCTTTTCTTGTTCATTCATGACTCAAGGTATGTTTTGGATAATAAAATTTGCAAAAGAAAAAATATCATGTGGGGGGGGGGGGTTGTTATAAAGCTACGTAATTGTCTAGAGGGGGGTCCTGAATTTGTGACGAAATGCTGCGATGGGGGAGGAGGGGGTCAAAAAAACCTAAAAAAAGCTACGTCATTTATGGATGTTCCCGTAAAATCAATACTTATATTTTTCCTACGTAACCACTTCATACAACCCCTAGGGCTGTATACCTTGTAGTATTTATTTTACATCCGAAACTTCCAGTGGTGGGCACCGCTAACCGAAAATTTAGCGACGCTAATCGGAAAATTTAGCTCGATAATCGCTAAACACTGAACGCTAAACCCACATTAGCGGAACTTTGGCTAATCGCTAACTTATTAATATGGAAATAGTCACATCGCTATATTTATTGCTCGTGTTTTGTATGTTTTGGGCCACTTTGATTTTTTGTGGTGTAACAAACGAAAACAATTACTTTTGAGAGCTATTTACAATAAAAAGGTTCGTAGAATACTTGATTTTGTAAAAACAAGAAGTGGGATTCGTTCAGCAGCCAACCAAAGTTTTTTTTCAACACTAGCAGACCACTTTTTTATTTTAATTACTAAACAAAATCACTCACAACACTAAGAATACTTTAATCTTTGAAATGTTCACCTCAAATTTCCTAAAACAAGCTTGAATTATTTGTTTTATTTATTTATTTATTTATAATACATGGTATAAGACAAAGTCTTTTTAATAACCATTGACGTGAACGATTATGCTTTAAAAACTAAACTGGCGGCACAAATGCCTCTGTGAACATTCCACTAAATCTTACTGAAAATTTATTGATTAAAAAATGTCAAGCAGCCTTTCTTGAACATCGCAAATGAGTTAGTCAGCTTCAATGCAGGACGTAACATGTTCCAGTATACCACACTCTTCACGAAGAAAGTTTGTCCATGTTTTGATGTAGAATGCACGGGAAGCACCAAATTGTTTGTTCTACGACTATGTGATGACATTAGCTTAGTGAAGACGTAGTTAGGAGCTCGTTGTTTTAAAACCTTGTATAAGAACAAACATGATCTCATGGCATAAAAACATCTAAGAGGGCATCCCAATAGCTCCTTCTGCAAATGACGCACTGAAGTTCTCCGATTTAGATTGAAAATATATCTAGCGCAGTCATTCAAAGCTACCTCCAATTTCCGAGTCATGGCAGCACTCCTGTTGAGGTGTAGAACATCGCAAAAAATAAAATGTGGAAATATCAAGGACTTAAATAGCTGCATCTTGGTCCATTCAGGTAAGTAAACAGATGTTAACCTCAGAGTCTGGAGGCAAGCGTAAATTTTACCACATTGTACAGAGACAGCTTTATCCCATTCAAGGTTGTCTTGAAAGATAAGCCCAAGGTTATTGGACTCACTGCTGAGTTCGATATGGCTACTTTCCACGGTAACTGCTGGAAGTGACGATATAGGCACACACCTTGGACCGAACAGCATTACTCTGGATTTTGCAGGATTTAATTTCAAACTATTTTTTTTGCCCAATTAACTACGCGTAGAAGGTCCCGATTGATAAGTCTGATCAACTCTTCTACTGTGACGTTGGGATTGATGCAAATTAGCTGGACATCATCCGCGAACATCTGAATACTGCAGTGCCTTAAAACGTTGGGTAAATCATTGATGTACATTGAAAAGAGCAAAGGACTAAAAACAGAACCCTGTGGAACTCCTGATGTCACAGCTTATTTACTCGAGTGTGCATTACCGCAAAACACATACTGAGTCCTTCCTGTGAGATATGATCGAATGAGTTCTACGGGTGAACGTTGGAACTGAAAATAGGATGCCAGTTTTCTACACAAACACCTGTGCGAAATCGTGTCGAACGCTTTGGAAAAGTCCAGTAATAGTAAAATGGCATTCTGCTTTCCATCGACTACGACAGCAATATCATCATACACTCTCAATAGTGCGGTGCTAACTCCTTGCCCTTCTCTGAAGCCAGCTTGTCGGTCAGAGAGTAAGTTACTATGTTTCAAGTAAGCACACATTTGACCCTTCAAGAGTTTCTCGAATGCTTTCGATAATCCGCTCAACAGACTAACCGGTCTAAGGTTGTCTAAAGAGTTCACACTTTGTGCCTTTCTCCCAGAAGGGTATAGCAATCACTTGCAAAACCGAAAGTATTAAAGTGCTCCAAAAGGCCGAATCGCATATATCACTCGACTCAGCTCGACGAGCTGAGCGTTTTCTGTATGTATGTGTGGGTGTGTATGTGTGTGTGTATGTGTGTGTGCATGTGCAGATTTTTATTCTCACTCACTTTTTTCAGAGATAGCTGGACCGATTTTCATGAAATTAATTGCAAATGAAAGGTCTTGTTGTCCCATAAGACCCTTTTAAGATTCATTGTAATCGGATTTTTAGTTTAGAGGTTATGGTACAAAATGTAAAAATCATGAAACATCATTATCTCGAAAACTACATAACCGATTTGAACCAAATTGATTTCAAATGAACGGGCTACCTGAATTACCCTTAACTTTTGAATTTCATGAAGATTGAACTTGTGGTTCAAAAGTTATAACAAGAAACGTGTTTTGAAGACTACTTAATCTCACTCATGTTTCTCAGCGATGGCTAAACCGATTTTCATAAAATCAGTGTCAAATGGAAGGTCTAGTTGCCCCATAAAACCCTATTGATTTGTTTTGCAATCAGACTATTACTTTTCCTGTTTTGTTTCAAAATGTGAAATCCAGCTATGAAAAGGAACATATTCCGAAGACTACTTGAACTCACTCACTTTTCTCAGTGATGGCAGACCCGATTTCTACAAAATTAGTGTCAACTAATAAGTCTAGCTGCCGCATAAAACCCTCTCGAATTTTACTGTTATCGGACTGTAACTTCGTCTGTAAAGTACCGAAATGTGAAAATCACGAAACTTCATTATCTCAGAAACTACACAACTGATTTGATCAATATTATTATCAGATGCGCGGGCTAGTTAAGGGTTAACTGATGAATTATGATTGAACACGTGGTTTCTAAGTTTTGCTGCCCTATACGTTCCCATTTCATTTGATTATAATTGAACTTAAGCAACCGTTATGTATTAAATTGTTAATAAAACAACGAAAGTCTACTATTTCAAAGATTACATGACTTATTTGAACATAACTAGTGTCATACGAACAAGTCATCTCTCAAACTTACAAATAACAAACTTCATAACAATTTGATATGTGGCTCAAAAGTTGTGGAAAGAAAAGAAATTTAAAGGCTATTTAAAACTATACCTGCTTGGATTGATATATGTGATCTCAACATAATTTAAATGTGGTGCCGTACTATTTGAACGTTCCAAATTCATTGATTCCTTGCGATGTGTTAAAGTCTGCAAATGCACGACGAATCGGCTATAGGATATGATCAAAGTCAAAAGAAAAATCGTTTGAAATGAATGGTTTTATCGAAATGACAAAATTTTCGACTTTTGGCTTTTTTCGACTTTTGGCCCCAATTCTGAATATATTCATATTGGGTGGTATTCGGTCATTTTCAGCAGATTTTCTGGCATCAATCTGACACCGGAAATACCCATATTGGGAGGTATTTAGTATTTTGGTTGTTTTCCAGAAACTTCAAAATGGTGTCAAGGGTCAATGTTTGGTTTCTATGCATCATCTCGATTACGGAAATATCCATGTTGAGTATTATTTGGTCATTTTCGACTGTTTCCTATAAGTTGCCATTTAGCGATTCAAAATGATGCCTGAGGTCAATTGTTAGCTCATTGCATCATTTTGGGTCCAGAGATACTCATATTGGATGGTATTTGGTTATTTTAGGCTGTTTTTCACAAACCGGAAGTCACCATCTTGGGTTTCAAAATGGTATTTGAAATAATTTCTGGCCTCTGAGCGTCATTCTGGTTGAAGAAACACCCATATTGGGTGTAATTCGATCATTTTCCGCTGTTTCCCAGGAACCGGAAGTCGCCAACCTAGAATCCAAAATGGGGTCTGTGGTCGATTTCAGCAGCTGTGTATCATTTGTTACCACTAAAAACATTCACCTGCCAAATATGGTTTCATTTAGTTGATTAGTTCGCGAGATGTGCAGAAATTTGTGCAGACACATGTGCTTCCATAAGAGGGAGGGGCGTCGAACCATTATGGACATATTTATTACCCTTTAAAACATCCACATGTCAAATTCGGTTTCATTTGCTTGGTTTGCTCTTGAGTTGTGCAGAAATGTATGTTTCATTTGTATTGGACCCCTCCTTCCCATTTGAGGGAGGAGCCTCAAACTATCATAGGAACCTTTATCGGGACCAAAAACCACTACATACAAATTTTCACGTCGATCGGTTCGGTAGTTTTCGATCCTCTATGGATTAAACAGACTGACAGACCGGACTACATTTTTATATGTATAGATTACAACATCAATATTTTAGAACCTAAAGAGTGAATATACATTTATTGGATTGAAGCGTTCATGTAAATCTATTTTTACAAATAAAAGTTTGAATGAGAAAGGCTGGGTCTGACCGCTAGGTGGATTAATTTAGGTTTTTCTTTTGCAGTGGTATAATCTTGGCATCTTTCCAAGGAGTTGGAATGACCGACGACGAAATAGCTTTGTTGAACAGGAAGAAGATGTGATCGAGAACGAGTGGAGTTATAATCTTTATTAATTTCATTAATATTCCATCGGAACCGGCAGCGTTTGATTTAACATCGAATATAGCGTTGATGACTTCAAATGGCTGTACGTCATGAAAAGCAAAATGGCCTTCTGTATCTTGTGCGTACAAACGAATTTCCTCTTCTGAAGTGAAATTTTTAGCAAAAGCGGCGTTGATGTCATTAGGATCAAACCAGCAATTATCAGGTAGATTCTGTTTCCCGATCTCCAAATTTTCAGTTTTTTCCAGAGTACGCTTGATGAATTACAAGTAGCAATTAGCCTGTCCATTAGAGTGGCCATTTTTGTAACATCATGCCATTTCGATGAGCGCCGGGCGGAAAAAGTTTCCTTTTAACTCCAAAAATAAGCCATGAAAATTTGAAGTTGATCCGAGCTCATTTAATGGACCCACAAAAGCTTAAAATAAAAAAAAATTGATTCTCATAAGAACTGTTGTTTTTTATCTCTCTTTGAAGTATTTTGCCTTAGTTTCTTAAAATAGTTGTGTATTTTGCGTAGAAATACTCTTTAATTATAAAATCATATCATTAGGGACATCCACATATTACGTAACGCAAAATGATAGCAATTTTGAACACCTACCACCCCTAAATAACGCAATTTTGCATGGGGGTCTCGCGCATTGGAACTCTTCGTTGAATATCCCCTTCTTCTTAGTACGTTACGAAATAAATGAATGTCTTCTCATATTCGTTAGAGGTTTTGAAACTACCATTTAGTGATTTTATCCTTAATCGTACTTCATTGCAGCAACTGCGTGAAGTGAACCGCCACAATCGGATTGGTGAAGAAAATTATTAAAAATATCAAGAACTTTTTGTATGGATTAAATGTTATTTTTAGTATTATTATTATTATTATTTTATGAAACAGTTCAGTACTAGTGATCTGAAAGCACTAAGACGGTGAATTTTACCAAATATGACTTCATCATGAGTGTCGATGAAAGTGCAAAGTTCTTGGGCGCGCTTAAAATTGATTCGAGCTACGGCTAAGAAGAATATCGCCTAAGAAGTTCATAATACACTAGTGGATTCAAATATTTCGGAACAGTTTCGAAAACTAACCAATATTACTTGTCCTCTTCATTTTTATGAACTTTTATGCAAAAAATAATACATGGCAAAGGTATCGGACCTTAAACACTCTTCTTTAACCGTTTTACAAGATCATCAAACGAAATCAACTCATTCACAGTCAATCAACTCACTCACAGCTTCAGTGATCCAAAAGTTCTGATCATTGACCATAAATTGCATTCAAGACATGTCCCTGTTGATAGTCAAACTCCACATTCAGGTGTTTTTCGGATGTACGAGTGCTGTCTAATGTATTAATCAAGTTATAAACTTTCAAGGTGATTCTTTCGCTTATGCCGAAATTGATAGTCGTCTCAGACGCTGTAACTGAAAAGATGAAGAAACGTTTGTGGTATTTAAGCCCAGAATAAGTTGGATTGGCTTGATACCCCGTTTGAAATCAACCAAAAAATGATCAGGCGATTAAAAGCGAATGGTCCTTAAGGTGAAACGGTACTGAAACCACAAACAGCCAATTTCAAATCACCACTTCGAATTTTTAGAAGCACAAGACTCGGAAATAGATAAAGCATTCCCTGTGGAAACGCTATTTTATGTTTGCTTCACCGCAGCAAACATGCAATAGCGTTTTCACAGGTGACGCATTAACTGTTACCGAGTCTTATGCATTCAAAATGGTGGCATGAAGTTGGCCATTTTTGGTTTCAATACCTAATTTATGAAAAATTCTAACCGTGTTTCAACACATAGTTAAGACGAATTTCAGTTTATATTGCATGTTTTTGATTTATTTTATTTAAAATACACACCTCATTCAAAATACAAACTTTTTAACAAACACCAAAAATTATAGATGTTTTTAAACTTAAATTAGGGTGATAATATTACTATGACATATGACAATACAAGTGTATTTGAATACGTTTATCGAGAGATATATGTTAAAAAAAGAAAAAACTCCGTACGATTTTCATGTAAATCGATTTCTTAAATATAAGCGCTTTGTGGGTCCATTAAATGAACTCCGATCAACTTCAAATTTTCGTGGCTTATTGTAGAGGTCAAAAGGAAACTTTTTCAGCCCGGCGCTCAGTGAGATCGATAGTTTCAAAAACGGCCATATAAAATATGGCCACTCTACTGTCCATGCTATGCTGCTTGCTACGTCGAACAAGGAGAGTAACTTTATTACGTAGCCTGCAGAAAATCAATTTCTTGGCAGTTTTCAATTCAACTGATGCAATTTTCCAATCTTTATATGCCAATTCCCTCTCGACAATCGCTTTACGTATTTCGTCGTTGAACCATGTGTTGTGTACTCTATGTTGCCTTACCTGGCGCATCGGAATACATGAATCGTGGGCCGAAGAAATATGGCTATTAAAAAACTCTGTAAGCTTACTTACATCGTCCATATCGTAGAACTGCTGCCAAGGAATAGCTTCAATCATAGCACTGAGAGCTGTAGCATCAAAGTTGGTGTAGTCGCGATACGTAATCGGAGGGATGTCTTGCTGAGAGTTCAGATCGTAGGAACCGAAAATCATATCATGTTTGTAGAGACAGGAAACTGACACTTGATTGAAGGCACTCACTTTCTCAGGATGATTCGTGGCGAACAGGTCGATCAAGTCGGACTTCCGACTTCCGAACTTTCTTCCGACTTTACAAACACATAGAATAAATGCGTGTTCACGGTGTTCACACAACATGAACTGCGGGAATGATTTCAATGTATTTGTTTTTGTAAGCCGTAGTGACAGGGCAGTGGCGGCTGAGATAGTTGCAGTGTTGCGCGAACAACAAAAATAAACATCGGAAGTGAGCCTGACTGGAATTTATTCATTAAGCCACGATTCACTAAAGCATGCAACAGAAACCGTGGAGTCCGTTAACATAGCCTTAATTTCTTTAAACTTGCTAAAACGGTGGGCACATAAGCTTTGAACATTGGCGTGACATACATTAAATTTGTCAATCTTCAGCACAGAATTCATCACGATTTTCGGTATACAAAGTTTAGGTAGTGTGGTACTCGCAAAGTCAATCATCGTTTGTATGGGAAGCAATGAACAGAGATAGGCTGCTTTACATAATTACGAGAACATACATTGCATATAATTTTTATACTAAACATTCTAACATTGCGCTCTTCTCAATAACAAATAATAGTGTACAGCAAAAATAACACACAAAATTTAGCTTCAAAATTGATTCAGCATTTCCATGGATGTGACAGCAATTGAGGGTCCTTCTGAGGACGATTTCACATGGACAACACCAAGCTTTGTTGTGACGGCGGATAACTTGTTTTCCTTTCGCAACTTCGAAGCCGCGCGTTTAATGGCCCGTGCGTTAGTAGTAAGATTTTCATCAATAAACACGCGTCGGTTGCAATTCATGCCGAAGTGTACCAAACACAGATCTCTCCTTTCCAAATACCTCGCGTAGAACTCATCTCTCAAACATGCCATAGAAAATTGCAGTAGGATGAAACATTGATCTCCGTCGGACAGATTTCTGGAGCGCAACCGCTTGGAAACGATGTGTGAAGTTTTGCTTTCATCAAACCCAAAAGCCCTAGCCATAGACCATTTTACGAACTGACAGGTGTCACGGATCCTGCTGATATTGATACTGCTTTTACGTGCGTTATGTCAGCGGTTCCGAGCTTTCTGTCAAAATTTCATTCATGAATTGAGTTCAGAAACGTCTCGTAAAATGGTCTATACTCAAAACAAGGTTCTCACTGGAAATGTACGGTATTCCAACAGCAATTAACTCGGTCCTATGTTCGATGCGACAGACAGTTTCCAATGTAGAATCCATACGACCATGCACCGAATCGACTTCGGAACGAATAGACTGTGATTCGGATGAACAACTTGACTTTAGCTCGCAGATTTCACTCTTAATATTGTCGATCTGTAGTTGAAGGTCCAGTTTGATTCCATCCAACTTCGCGTTCGGTTCGTCCTCCATTGAAGCAATTTTTGCGTTGGTTTCGTCGAATCGTTTGTTCAATGTGTGCATGATAGTGTCCAAAGAAGCCGAGGATTCAACAACTTTAGCATCTTTCTTGGAAGCAGAAACCGAGCCAAGGGTATTGTTCTTCTTCTGCCGGGAGCTTCGTTCTTCGACAGACATTTTGAAACACAGTTAAAACAATAGTGATAGCCTTTCAGCAGCAATAACGGTACGTCGAACTCAACTGATAAAATTGATGTTTCCTCGTTAAATTCGCGGTATTTATGCAAGATAACAAGCACAGAGCATGTTCACAGGGTACGCTAACCGTGGAATCGAGACCAGTTGACGAAATCGTCAAAAACTACTAATTATTTGCTATTTTCGAGAGCTACACTACTCAAGGTGTTCGATAGATGGCATGGTTGCCAGTTTATGCAGAATAAGCAGAAATATACTGCCGTTCCAAGCATAGTTGTCCCAGCGTGCATAAGGTTTGTGTAGAACATGGGACTACTATGATTGGAACGGCAGTATATGAGATGAATTTCTACAACTCCTAAACTTCAACTGTATGTATTTCCATCTGTTTTTACTGCGTGTAAGAAAATCAAAAGTTGCCAAATCAGTTTCTGTTAATACGAATTTCTTAATTTGTCCATTGTGCTCCAGCAAAAACCTTACGTTCATTGGAATGCTTGATCAAAAATATACAATTCATTCTTTGACAACAAAACGATTGGATAAATAACTCAAGCGCTAAAACTTAGCCTACCTACACGTTCCCCCTTGCCGAATGTTTTATAAAAAAATATGTTTGTCGTGCAACACTACCTACTTGTTTACTAATACTAACTGTTTTTAAAGTACGCAACCAATAACTACTGGGTTACTGGGTTATATAAATACGATTGCACTGCTCCAGATGTGTTAGTAACAGTTTGCATTTTGTTTTGTGAAGATGAATAAAGTGAAAATGGAATACACCAAGCCCAAGTGCTGTAAAACCTTTCCTGGTCATCGGTGCTCATCAAGCTTACGCAAATTAAACGAAAACGTTATTGCAAAATTAAAAACATTGAACAGTCAAGCTCATTTTAATACGTCTTTATCAGTTTGTGATTCGTGTAGTTATTGGAATAATAGTCAAGCCACCATTCATCCCTTCGTTGTTTACTATTCAGAATCTGGAACACTTAAGAATACCAGCTTCATCATAATATCGGAAGTACTCCATCATGATACTGTTACGGTTCAGGTGTTCATTGCCAAATTAATGAGTTTTTTGAAAACAATAATAGAGTTGAAAAAAGCGATATCTATGTCTGATGGAGCTGCCTCACAATACAAAAATAGAGAATACTTTGCAAGTCTTTGCAAGTTCAAAACAAGATATAACGTCGATTCAGAGTGGCATTTTTTTGCGACTTCTCATGTTAAAGGCCCATGCGATGCAATTGGTGGCATATTAAAACGAATGGCAGGAAATGCAAGTTTAGCTAAAGAACATGAACATCTCATTACAAGCGCAAAAGAATTGTATGATTGGTCTAATCAGAAAAGTAATAAAAATTCATCGAAAATGTCATTTAGTTGGGTATAATATAAAGAATATGAACAGGGAGTAACAGAATGGAGCAATATTTTCAAAAAATCTATAATAATAGCTGCAACACAAAAGTATTACTCTTTTGTTTCGATTTCAGAAAATAAGATACAAACGAAGCTGTTTTCAAAAGATGTCGAATCATTTACTTATGATGTATATGAAATATAAGGTGAAACTAGTTCTGTAAAGTATCTATGTCATGAAAAAATATGTTCTTAAGAATATTTGATTCTTATATATATTTATATCACTTAAAACATTCAACTCTTTTCTTGAGAACCGTTCGCCCAATTGTTTTGTTGTATATTTTTGATCAAGCATTCCAATGAACGTATGGTTTTTGCTGGAGAACCATGGACCAATTAAGAAAAACGTGTATTTTCCCAAAAAATTATAATTTTTCGAGCTTAAATTAGAAATAACTCGGAAACCAATGCGTTTAGAATGTTAACTACCAAGAGCTTTTTGATTTAAAATGACTCTCTGCATCTTTTAAAATCATCAGAATACAAATATTTTGAAAAATGTTGAAATTAGAATTTTCATAAAAAAATTAATCTACCATAAAAAATTATTTTCCATTTCTCCAACCTGGACTTTTTTTAAAAGTTGCGAATTAACGTCAAGTTTCTTTAAAAAATATTAAGAAAAAATTTCAACTCTTTTTTTTTAAATTGAAATTTAATGTTTATTTTTCATTTTTTTGGTCAAAAAAATTTTTTTTGTACAGTGTATATTTTTTATGGTGCATTTTTAATTCCCTACAACTCATGTAAGTTAAAACACATTGAGTTTCTGAGTGGAATATAAGCAGTAGAGCTTGGCAAACTGAATTCTGCCCTCAACGCATATCACCTGACGAAGCCGTCAGTTACTCTATATATATTATCAATTTTTTTGATATTGATATGTCAAATGAATTGAAAGTCTGAGAATAATAATAGAATCTATTAGATTCTAATATTATATTGAGGCGGGGCTTACCCAATGGAAATTGACTCCGGAATGCGCTGCAAGTACTCAGTCATTCTGCAAAGGGTCTTTGGAAGATCGGTAGAGCTAACACCTTCTAGGTTCCGAAAACAAGACAGACGCAGAAACAAGAATCAACAGCATTGTCTTTTTTTCACCCTATCACTGCCAGACAGTGGAATCTAGAAGGTCATACATACATACATACACATACATTTTTAATTCCCTACAACTCATTCTCAGACAGTTTTTCTATACAACCGACGGTTTCTGGGCTACAATGTTCCGAATAAAACCTATGCCAAAAGGCATACGCCCTTTTAAAATGTAACTCATGGGTGTAAAAGATCTCTGCACCTGTGAAAAATGCTCAGTTTACTAAGCCAAATACGTGTGCAAAGTTTCATTTAAATCAAAAATGTTCGATTAAATTTTCGCGTATTTCCAGGCGATTTGAAATGATTCTGCTCTAAAGTACAAAAAAGTGATATAAGAACGACGAAATACTCAATGTAAAGCCGTTTTCAGCCAGAATGTTATGAAACAACTTCCAAAATAGTTCTACACGTTTCAAGTATTATATTTCAAGACATTTACAATTGGTGGAAAGATTTATTTGAAAATCCCACAGTGCACAGCGGTCTGAAATTGAAAAATCGTGATCGTTCTAGATTCGAATATGAAAAATTGATTTTATGTACTCAATGTCTTCAGCAAAATTGTTTCATTGAACAAGGCCTTACTTTTGGCGTTTTTGGTTTCTCGATCAATTCACCTAACAGTTAGATTAAACCTAAATTAATCCACCTAGCGGTCAGACCCAGCCTTTCTCGTTCAAACTTATTATTTGTAAAAATAGATTTACATGAACGCTTAAGGTGAAACCTCATTGAATCCAGAAATGGCCGACTTCGAGTAACCACTTCGAATTTTCGAGAGCACAAGACTCGGAAATAGTTGATGCGTTCCCTATGAAAATTCTATTTTATCTTTGCTTCACCACAGCAAACATAAAATAGAATTTTCACAGGGAACGCATTAACTATTTCCGTGTCTTGTGCTCTCGAAAATTCGAAGTGGTTACTCGAACTCGGCCATTTTTGGATTCAATGAGGTTTAACCTTCAATCCAATTAAGGTATATGCACTTTTTGGGTTATAGAATATTGATGTTGTAATTGAAGTATAAAATATGAAATTTGACGTAATGTTAGTGCTTAAGAAATAGCGAAATAAAAGAAATGTCTCTTAATTTCGAAAAATTTAATAACGAGCTATAGAGGGAACGTTCAAATAGTACGATACCACATTCAAAATACGAAGTGTACATGCCACTTGAACACGACCATCACAGATTTTGTTCAAATTTGGGGGAATTATTCACCTACTGTCTCTTTAGAAAAATCCCAATTTTGTTTCGATTGGAATACCCCCCGCTCCCCACGACCCCCCTCTTTATTGCAAAGTCGCGCAATTTTTGTCAAAAAGCTCATTTTTCTTTTTCTTACAGTTCAGAGACTTAAGATGTCCGAAAAATACTGATAGATGATTTTTGAAGAAAATAAACCAAGGAATCCAGAAAAAAATAATGGTTTTGACCGGAAGAGTTGCCAGATAAATTATTGTTGTATTTGAAAACTAAATTTACATTTTTTGGCCTAACGCAGCCATTTTTCTTTTTAATTTCATCGTGTTCCTTGGAAAATTCCACATAAGAAACAACTATCATCCCGAGGTAATATGAGCCAATCTCGAGATATAACATTTTACGAAAAAAGTGGTAAATTTCGTAATTATTTTATTCTATAATTTATAAATGTAAGACACCCTAAAAATAGTGATAGGTGAATTTTGACCAAGGAATCCAGAAAAAAAATTTTTTTGCCCGGAAGTGTTGCTAGATAGATTATTTTTGTATTTTAAAATTAAATTTGTATTTTTTGTCCAATGCGGTTAATTTTTTTTAAATTTGATGGTTTCATCGTGTTTTTCAGAAAATTTTACGTAAGAAGCACTTGCCACTCTGTGGTAATATGAGCCAATCTCGAGATATAACATTTTTACGAAAAATAATTACGAAATTCAGAACTATTTTCGTAAAAATGCTATATCTCGAGATTGGCTCATATTACCACGGGGTGATAAATGTTTCTTACGTAAAATTTTCCAAGAAATACGATAAAACCATCAAATTTTAAATAAATTAGCTGCATTTGCCGAAAAATGCAAATTTAGTTTTAAAATACAAAAATAATTTATCTGGCAACACTTCCGGCCAAAAATATTATTTTTTCCGGGTTTCCTTGGTATATTTTCTTCAAATTCACCTATCACTATTTTTTTGTTGTCTTAAGTCTATAAATTGTAAAAAAAAATCACAGAATGGTTGTGTGCAAAGCCACGACCGCAATGTTGAAGTAGAATACTTTTACAAGAAAGATATCCCGGATACTTGCGTGTCAGTCATTTTTCCTAGCAAATAAATGTTGATCGAAAATTCTGTGCAAATGAAGTTGAAGTACTACTCAATTTCAATTTGCACATATAAATACGACCTCACTGAACAGGAAAAGAACAATCTCTTTGCGGCGCAAACAAGTTTTAACAGTCAGAGTATAAGTACATGTGAATTCAAATTAAGATATATAACTTTTGGTTAAAGCTCAGAACGAGAAAATATTAAATCTTCAATTCATTTGTTTCGTTGTCCTAAAAAGAACAGTTTGTTGTTGAATTTAAAATCGGACATGACGCTGATTGCAACTTTGTATTACGCCGATATCGGGAGTTATGGTGAACTTGCGTATGACGAAGGCATCGAATTACCTGTTTAATTGAATGAGAGAAAGAGGAATATTGTAAAATTTTGTAAACATTTACTTCAAGCAATATTACCAAATCGCAGTCAGGCACTCTGACAACAAAGTTGAAGGCTGTTTTCACACTGAAAATCAGACAGCCAGCAGAAGTTTGATTGCCAAAATCCAGAATGCCGAACAGCCGCAAAGAGAGCTGTTTATTCACCTACGGCAAGTAGGCCCCATCGCTCGCGTTCGCGTTCACCATGGCAGAGGCCTAACTGTCTTTGTGAATGCGTTCTAACAGGCCAGTTTGTTATTCAAAGTCGGTTATGCGTATCGCAGCCTTTGCGCTGCCCCTACAGTGGGGGGTTTACTAAATAGAGTAAAAGTAAAAATTAGACAACTACAACAGAATTTGAATGCATCCCGCACAGAATGTCTGCTTGTGTTGATGCGAGAAAATTATTACCCTTCAATTATTTGTTTATTTGCCTTGAAAAAGGCATTTTGCGGTTCAAAATCGGTTGCTGATCCCAACCTTTGAGCTGCCCTAACAGTGGGGAAATTAAGATACACGGACAACATGCACTGTGGAAGCTATTGCACATTCAGTAAACGGGTGCGACATATTTAAATTGCTAGGATCCAACACAGAATGCTTGCTTGCGTTGTCAAAAAATATTAACCTTCAATGACTTGTTTATTTGCCTTGAAAAAGGCATTTTGATTTCCAAAATTGGATTTCTGATGACAATCTTCATGCTGCCCCAACACGGGGGGAATAATGGCAGTCTGGCGACACACGCTGAGAAAAGCCGCGGTGCTCCTGAGACGTGGTGACCAACCACAGGGCTAGTGCTGCTGCTAAGGAAGGACGACTGCGGTTGGCGCTGTCTAGAACTGTTATGAGCGGCTTCGGCTGAAACAGGCTCTTATATAGGCCAAATAGCATATTTTCAATTGCAAGGTATATGATTCTGTCGACCGTGCTTGGGAAGCAATCATATAACGACCAATCAGAGGTCGAATTTTTCGTTTTGACAAGGCTTGACAATTTTCAATAGTACAATAGTGTGAATAATAAAATTACAATTATCTTATTTTGGGGAGAATCTTAGACGATTTTCCAATCTATTGATGCAAGAACGAAGGAATTCCATCGGATACTAACCGATTTATTAGCATTTGAAATTGGACATATTTTTCACTTTTTTCGGTTTTAGATTTTCATTTCACATCCCTATGTAGCCGAACTTCCTGAGAGAAGTATTCTACTTCAAAAATTACGGAGTTAACAACTTTTTTCGTAAAAATGTTATATCTCGCGATTGGCTCATATTACCTCGGGATGATAGTTGTTTCTTATGTGAAATTTTCCAAGAAACACGATGGAATTATCAAACTAAAGATAAAAATGGCTGCGTTTGCCGAAAAGTGTAAATTTAGATTTCAAATACAAAAATAATTTATCTTGCAATACTTCCGGTCAAAACTTATATTTTTTCTTGATTCCTTGGTTTATTTTCTTCAAAAATCATTTATCAGTATATTCCAGACATCTTACGTTTATGAATTGTAAGAAAAAGAAAAAAGAGATTTTGAACAAAATTGCGTGACACTGCAATAAACAGAGGGTCCCACAGAGCGGGGGGTATTCCAATCGACACCAAATTTGGGATTTTTCCAAAGTGACAGTAAATGAATAGTTCTCCCAACATTGAGCAGAATCTGTGATGGACGTGTCCAGGTTTGTGCTCTTTCGTGGTCATAGTTTATAGTGTTAAAAAGGCTTTGTATTTCTTTTCGTTCCAAAAGTTTTGAACCACATATCAAATTGTTATGAAGTTTGTAATTTATGAGTTTGAGAGATGACTCGTTCGTATGACACTAATTATGTTCAAATAAGTCGTGAAATACTTGAGATAATAGACTTTTGTTGTTTTAACAATTTAATACATGACGGTTGCTTAAGTTCGATTATAATCAAATGGAAAGGGAACGTATAGGGCAGCCAAACCTTGAAACCACGTGTTCAATCATAATTCATTAGTTAACCCTTAACTAGCTCGTTCATCTGATATCTATATTGTTCAAATTGGTTGTGTAGTTTCTAAGATAATGGAGTTTCGTGATTTTCACATGTCGATACATTACAGACGAAGTTACTGTCCTAATTACAGCAAAATTCTATAGGGTATTATAAGGCAGCTAGACCTCTCATTTGACACTAATTTTGTGGAAATCGGTTCAACCATCTCTGAGAACAGTGAGTGAGTTTATGTAGTCTTCGGAATATGTTTCTTTTCATAGCTCGATTTCACATTTTTGAACATAACAGGCGTTTCGTGATTTTTACATTTTGATACACAACCTCTAAACTAGAAATCCGATTACAATAAAATTCAACAGGGTCTTATGGGGCAACTAGACCTTTCATTTGTTATTAATTTCATTGTAATCGGTTCAGCCATCTCTGAGAAAATCGAGTGAGATTGGAAGAACGTTACAAACACACACATACACACACATACAGAAAATGCTCAGCTCGTCGAACTGAGTCGAGTGATATACACTCGGCCCCTTTTGAGCACTTGAATGAACGGGCTAAGTAAACGTTAACTAATGAATTTTACAATGATCAGACACGTGGTTCAAAAGTAAAAAGAAACATTTTCCGATGACTTTTCAAATTCACTCGTTTTCCCAAAGATGGCTGGACTTAATCCAACAATCTTAGTGTCAAATGCAAAGTTTGGCTTCCCTATAGGTTCCCATTTTCTTTAATGTATTAAATTATAAAAGCAACGAAAGTCTATTGTCTCAAAAATTACACGACTTATTTGAACATAACTAGTGTCATACGAAAGGGTTGTCTCTCAAATGTACAAGTAGCAAATTTCATAGCAATTTGATATGTGGTTCAAAATTTATGAAAAGAAACGAAATTCAAAGACTATTTAGAACTGTAGCTGGTATTGATCAAATTATTTGGACTCAACAAAATTTTAATTTGGTATTGTACTATTCCCGGTATTGCTCGTGATTGAAAAGAACGTTATATTTGAAATAGATGAAAAATCCTACTATAAATAATCGAATCTAAAATGATATCTAGTCGAATGAAATATAATCAAGTCCAACCTAAATATGAGTACTGTGACGTTTCGATAGTACCACGATCAAAAAACATTTCGCGTCATATATTTGAAACATATTTATTTCATGTTATTTGCATGTATTAATGAATGTTCGTATGTGTTTGAATGTTATTTTTTAAATGTTTGGTATAGTTTTACTGTTGGCTACCAAAAACTAGGATGAAAAACGAATCCAACAAATACTATCAAGGTGTACTTTTTTCTGAAAATTGAAGTGTTCGTGTGAATCTGGTTTAGCAAATAATAAGTTTGAATGAGAAAAGCTGGGTCTCACCGCTAGGTGGATTAATTTGGGTTTTTATGATTGACAACACTAAGCATTATAAAACATTTTAAGGTTAAATTGAACACCTTGACAATTCTGGTATATTTTGGTTCGTGTGTCTAACTGCTTTTTCGGCTACGCTATTATGATTGTTCCCAGTATCATTATGTATTTTAAATTACTGAAACATTATCATCAAAGATTTATTATGAGCGCGATGTTATGGTTAGATATTCAAATTTGTCTCGTAGTGATTAGCCTGAGCGGTATATATATCATTGCGACTCTACTGTCAAACTTCGCGAACATAATTATATCTATGCGAAAAAAGAAAGAAAATTAACGTAATAATTTTGGCGTCACAACATCAATTGTTCGAGCTCAACTTACGGTTGCTAGTTATCGCGCGGTTTTGGAGATTTATATGAGAGTCCACACTCAAATGGGTGGAACAATAACACTGTCTTTCGAAAGTAGATAGGTTTTTGTTATTTGATGCTAAAACCAGCAGGTTTTGTCTGGTCTGAGTTCTGCGTCTGAGATGTCTTTGACTGATTTCCTTACGGATTGACGCGAACTTTGCATTATTATGAAAGAGGTATCCCGTCGAGCACATACGAGTAATAGGTAAAGCACCAGTTTTCCACATGAATGGATGAACAACGATAGAAATTCTTTTCCGATAGTGATGTCTAAAACAAATAGTAGTTCTAGAGAGAACAGTATTTGTAATTCTCTTCTTGAAAATGGAATTCCGTACTGTAAATAACTTTAAAATGTGCCTGTTTTGCAGTGTACGTGTACGTTTTCCTTTAATGGTGACCTACATTTATGGTACTTTTAATCTTCACAGTAGTGTAAGCTAAGTTCGTTAAAATGTAATTAGCTACATAACTAACTAAAAATTTTTTAGTACTGAGTGTATTTTGGCCAAGAAAGATGTTTTCATTCAGCGCTATCGTTTAACGGCTGTCGATCTATGCGTTTGTGTTGGGATAAAGAACACGAAACAATTTTTTGCAGAATGCCCTTGTATATTTGAAAGATAATAAACAACAAACCATTGAAGCTATCAGCAATCTCCAGTGTCCGCAGCAACACCATTAAGCTGGTAGTTTAACACATCATAGAACACCAAACTGATTCATAAACCGTTATCTTCTTCGACGCGATATCCAAGAAGTAGAAATTCGAAAGTGAAAGCGTTTCTGCTTCAAACAGAGAATACACAAAACACGAGTAAAGTCAACAGAAAAAAAAGAAACGAAAAGGTGATCGAAAACAATCGAACGGCCAATAATAATGATGATGGATTAACATTCGAAACACACCCGTTGAGAAGTTGAAAGTGCTCAATACAAGTGTGATGGGAGGCGAAATCGATAGCAATTTTGGAGAAAATTTTCAACCGAATTCAATCCGAATTTTGTGGCTCGACCTTGACTTTGGCGTCACAACAGGGCGGATCTGCCTGCTGACTAACAGACGGGCGCCACATGTGAAGAAAGTATTTAATTAACACCAAAGTACTAACACGACTGGAATTGAAATGAAGCATCTAGACTAGTGAGCAAGGAAGCAAGGGGTACCGAAAAGGCAAATAAAAGTTTTATGGTAACAATTATACCCGCCCATGTTATCTGGCCGAGCACAAACGCGGTTACATAGTTGGCTAGTTGAAGGTTACGAGGTACTAATTAGGATTTCATGTCGATTGCGTTTTAGTGCCACGCTTCGGAGGACAATATTCAAGTATCGAACGAGTTCATTTCATAATAATATTGCATTGTAGATGATGTTGATTAAAGAAATTTATTTTTACAACACTTTTACAAAATCATTAAACCAAACAGTAATCACAAAATATACTCATCGGAATGTATACTGACATTCTTCCTGCATAATTCCCCAAAACAATATGCTTCCACTTCGGCACACAGTTTAATCCTTGTGGAATGATGTCAACAAACGATCGCCGAAGTAGTACAGAGAAACGCAGTGAGAGTCAGCCTCGAAGCACGCGTGGAATGTTTTTAAATCTCCCAGTTTCGATTGTGGTCATCGCCTTCGTTTTCGTCAGTCACAGTTGTCTTTCTCGGTGGAAGTAACATTTGCATATACGCCGCAAACGTATCACGTTTCGTTGTCACATTTTATTCCAGCGTTGGGTGTAGTTGCGTTTACGTATACAGAGAGATGTTGCCCATCGATGTCAAGCTAAAACGAGAGTCTGCTTCGACATGGGATAAAAATCAATGACATTCACTTCCGGAACCACTGGTACACAATCAGAACCGAAACGATGTTGGATTGAAATCATCAAAACAGATTCAGAGCCTAGGTTCTACTATGTACTTCGTTTGGTTTGAGTTTCGTTTTCAGATACTATACAATCAGATAGTAATGGATCAGATCAGAATGGGTGCTTGGAATGTGTTGAAAACTGTTTGTTTTAACCCAATTACAAAGCAATTCTAGGAATATCCGAAATCCTTTTTTTCTCGAATAAATTGTTTTACTAAGTCAAAATGGATTTTTAGCAACAAATCTCAGGACACTATAAAGTGTTGCAAGATATTTAAACGTTCATCCAGTCAAATCACATGCGATACCATTTTGGCAGCGGTCAAAAAAATGATCCAAGTTAATGACGGAAACAGTCGAGGTGGTGCTCGAGTCGAGGAGGACGGATGTAGTTTTATTGATTTCACATTTCCTCAATTATTAACCATTCCGCGGCTAACAGCAGCCTGTACATCTGATCTGAAGATTTAACTCCACTCTACTCCACTCAAATTTCTATCCCGCGGGCGAAATTGTGAACGCCGAAGCGAACTTTAATGCGGTAATCCAGCTGCTTTGGGGAGTCATAAAACAACACAAAATCCACACTAGTATAGGTACCTACTTACGTACAGTCGAGATGGAACGGGAGAGAAATTTTTATTGGATGCCCATGGATTTCT
Source organism: Wyeomyia smithii (assembly GCF_029784165.1). NCBI lineage: Eukaryota > Metazoa > Arthropoda > Insecta > Diptera > Culicidae > Wyeomyia > Wyeomyia smithii. The sequence continues at coordinate 141,282,345 of NC_073694.1, read as the reverse complement.
TTTTCAACTGGCAAGCATTCGGATCTGAATTGAGCTGTGCGCGGCCGGAAGCGAATCGATATTGGGTCAACCTAATTTAGCATCGTCAAATTAAGAATCAGGCATTCCGTGAAAAGTGGTTCGGTATACTTTTTGTGACAACGATTTCGATTTAAGTAAAACATGTACCAAAAATAATGGGAAAACACCAAAGTTTTGATCCATTTTATTGTGTGCATCCATCTAGATATCGATATTTGCCATAATGAATCGTAATTCATGTAATCTTTCTCTTAAAATTAACATAACTGTCCGACAGGTCGATCACGTTTTCAGTAGATTGTGAATTAACATCAGTCTTTTTCAAGACCGCCTATTATTTTTTTAAATTTTTACCCGTATTACCCGAAAAAGGCGAGCAAACTGGCCATCGTTACGAGGAGGAAGCGGAAGATCTCGTCCTCTGACAACTCAAGCATTTGCAGTGAAAAACTTCCGATATTTTTCCTGAGCAAAAAGTCGAGATAGGTACACACTAAACTGAATGAGGTTTTTCGGTAAAGTAAAATACCGAACTGCTTGAAAACATTTTCGTTTACGGTTGTTCCGTAACTCAATTACTGAGAAATCGGAAACCGAATGTGTTTACCGGAATACCGTAAAAAATCCGTAAAACAGCAAATTTCCGAGTTCAGTAAACTAAAATGCCGAATCTCGGAAGCTTGACATCATTCAACCGAGATCTCGTTGGACCAAAAAGCTCTTACCGAGATTCCGAAAAATAGAACTGTCAAAATAACGAAAGGTTTACTATCAGTTTTGTTCGTGTTTCGGTTTACATGTAAAAGGAACAGGTTTCGCGGTTAATCATCATCAGAAATCTGTAATATTCAGATTAACCTAAAATGTTGAGTAAGTATACAATATTATTTCTCAGATCTTGTTTGTGTTGATTGCGTATATAATACTAAAAGAAAACAATTAATTCTTTCCTTACTCAATTTTGTAGTCGACTCGCTTCGCAGGATGGAAGTTGCAGTGATGGATGTTGTTTTATTTCCAGGAAGCAACACAACTCTCCTATTTCTACCATGTAATAAGTTGAATCATTTGACAAAATAATTCGTTTTCATCATTTCCTGGATTTATCTGGAAAATCGCAAAATGCGTTCTTCAGTAAATTTTACCGAAATTTTCGTAATAATTCGACAGTTGAAATTTCCGAGTCCAGTTGAAATATTGTCGAGAATCTCGTTAAAGTTTAACAAGTTGTCAATTTTTGATTTTACAGAATCTCGGAATTTTCAAATAGTTTTACGTGTTTTTCATCCGTGATCCTGAGCATTGCACAATGTACGCAGCCGCAAATATCAATGCTCTTGTAATTTCGTTTTAAAATATTTTTATCAGAATTTACAGATTTTTTTTGAGAAATAAAACTATAACTAATGGTCAAAAATATTTGAAACCATATTTAATTTTTTTAAAGTTGTCGAAGCGTTCTTGAGTAGCCTTGATCTATTCCAGTAATTAAAAATTATGAGTATTTTATTGTAACGAAGGAACGAAAAGCTCGAAGAATTTTTAAATTATACGAAAAATCAGTTATCGTTTTAAATTTGTATAATTTGCAAACTGTGAGAAAAATACTAAAGTGTTGAATGTGTATGAGACACGACTGCAAGTTAACGTAGAATTAAGACAGCCTGTCTCTTGTCGTTGTAAGCAAATTTAGCAGTAGTGGACCATCTGCCAGGTACACTCATCGGGAAACATGTTTTGCAGCCAATCTGCATCATTATCACGAGAACCACTTCTAAATTCCTATCTATGTTAAGAGAAATTGAGGTAATCTGACGATTGGTCCACTATAGGAAAGGGGTCCACTATAGGTTAATTCATTCTATTTCTTGCAATAGATTAAATTAACCTGTAGTGGATCCCTAAAAGGTTTTTAAACTATATTATCGAAATCACTACCTTAAATGGACCACGGTACTTAGTAAACCATCGGTCAAATTAACTAAATTTATGCGAATACTCGATGGATTTCCAGAAGACTTTCATCGGGGAACATTTTGCCTAGCTAATCTGGTTCAGAATCACGAGAAAGAGAATAACCAGTTTTTCGTCGGAGTGGTCCACTGAAGAAAGTGGTCCATCCATGAAGCATATTTCCATGAAGCTTATTCAGCGAGGTAACCCATACATTAAAATCCAGAGGATTTAGGGCTGGAGAGCTGGGAAGATACAGAATCTAATCGAAAAAATTAGTCAGATACTTCCGACGCCACGTTCGGACGACATTCTCCGTGTGAGCCGGTGCGCCGCCCTATTGAAAGACGTAATGATCTTTTCGTGATCGTGAGGACGTGGACAGTCACGATCGATACATCCAGGTCAGCATTGATCTTCCGGATCGAGTGGTTAATTTTCGACGAAGCTGCTCCCACACCACCTTAATGGCTGCTGATGTTCTCACCGAACGCAGCCACCCGGATTTCGCACGGCCCTTGGCCGAGCGCGTTTTCATTATCGGCGGATGGTGATATAGATAAAATTCCGCTCCACCCCGTACTTCAACGTCTTCTGCATCGTGCGTGGTGAACAAACAACAAATGACAGCAAGACGACACCGTGGCGTCGGTTAGCCCATATATGAGGCTAAAGCTGACACTTATACTAATACACAGATTGCACATGGTGCGCACCTACTGCACAGTGGGGAATTGCTGGCCATCAGCCAAAAAAAAAAATTTTTACGTCAGCTGTTTCATAATATTTTTCCTTTTTTGCTATAAAATTCAAGTGCCCAAATTCAAAATTTGAGCACAATATCATGAAATCTGATTTTATGACTTTTCAACGCTACTGACGCTACTGACAAAATTTTAATTCCTAGCTATAGAATCATTCAAACCTCAATACTACTTACGAAAAGGAAGAGAAGAGTAATATAACAATTGATTACGCCCGAGATTATTTCACTCGCAAAAATAGCCGAGACAATATTAATCATAATATAGGTCAACAATCTTCTTATTTCCACAGATTAATATATATTTTGAAAAAAGAAAACTAATTGTAAGAAACATCCAGATGAAATAATATTTCTATTGAAGAAAACAATTGTTGAATCAAGGAGAGATGATAATGAAGCTGATCACAATTATGAAGAAGCTCTCCTTCCACTCGGCCTGGTAAAGCACGCACCGCTCTCAGTGTTGTGCATCTTACAGTAGATTACAAACGGAACATCCATGAAAGACGTAGCTTTTCTTAAAGTTTTTTTTTTCAAAATAGTCTGGGCTCATGGTAACAAACATTAGTAGACCTGTTCGAGGCGAATGACGAACGTTTATGGTTAAAGCCTCCTTCATAGAAATAAATAAATAAATAAATAGGTGGACCTGATGTAACACGGAGACTTTGACATTTTTTTTTCTTATACGGATATAGTGAATATTGCAGCAGACAGTTGGTGTCTGCTCGTGGCATCCGTCCTAGGTGTGCACAGGAAGTCGACATTGACAATTTTTGTTAAATTTTTGCTACTGGGCAATGAAATAGTTTTGATAACTGACATGTCGAAAAATGGTCCACCATTTTATCTATCCAACGACATACAGGGTATTTTTTCCTGTTGTGGTATTTTTTGGACCACTGCATCCATTTGTTTGAACTATTGTGGTATGCGCCGGTTTGCTGTACTGCACTGCAAGCTTGTCTACCACTTATTGAGGAAATGATAGATAGCGAGATAGATGCCAATTGGGAATAACTTGTTTTAACTAGTTACCCTGACTGGCGGCGCAGACCAGATTCTCTTGGCCCTTATTGAAGTACTGAAGTCTGCGTCTAGAAGTTGCAGAGCAAATGTTCCGAGGTTTCGCTTTCTGAGTTGCAGAAGCGACAAATATCATTTTGGGTGAAACCAATTTTCTGATGATGATGGTTGCTCGGGCAGTGACCAGTTATTAGGCCAGTGAATTAACTGAGATAGCACTTATTGAGACTCAGCAACTTTTGAGAAATTTTTGTGTTTGGTGTTATAAATATTTTTGATTGGTTAAGAGATTTCATTGCCTTCCAATTGGCTGTAATCTCTCTTTGTTCCCATTTCTTTAGCTCAGCCTTCAGGACACAGTCTGAGATACCACAAAACGGTTCTGGACCAATGAAGGTTGGTTGGGAACCAAATCTGGCGAGTTCATCTGCAACTTTATTGCCCTCTATACCGCAGTGATCAGGAATCTAGTAAAGACAGTACAGAATTCAACTGGCTCATCTATTGTAGAAGGCAAATGTAGTCTCAGACAATTCTAGACATGCACTTGTAGGATTTCAGGGCCCTAAGGGCCGCTTGACTGTCCGAGAAAATGCAGATGTTGGCGTGTCTATATTCCCTTTACAGGCAGATAGTTGCACATTCTTTAATGGCGGCTATTTCAGCCTGGAATACTGTTGGTCAGTTTCCCATTACCACTGATAGTTTTGTTCCAGCACCGTACACTCCCACTCCTGTTACGAATCCCATTTTTGAACCGTCAGTATAAAACTTGATCAATCCATTTCGAACGCTAGGTCCTCCCGCATCCCATACTGAGCGAAGGGGTTCATACACTGAGTATGGGATGTCGTAGTTGGATCTAGGTTCCCTCCAATCACTGTTCATGTTCGTTGCTGGTTCAGCAGGTAGGAGATTAAAGATCTTCGAGTGACCTATCTCATCCCCGTCTAGTATCACCTTCTATCGTTTAAGCTAATGTGCACTTTTCTCGGCCTCTAGTAGAACGTGTTAATTCAAGTAGATGGAGAATAACAACTAATGCTTTAGAAAGTGTACTCCGCAATGCTCCGGTAGTGGCAATACAAGATAGCCACTGAAGTTTATCTAGCTTCCTCGTTGCCGTTGTCTCCTTGGTTTTCGGCTACCATACTAACGAAGCGTAAGAAATTCGAGGCCTTACTATTGCGGTGTACACTTACATTACCATTTTTAGTTACGAGCCCCAAGTTCTTCCCACCACCTTGGAGGAAACCAATAACGTTGAGTTTGCCTTGCTTATGATTGAATCTAAGATTGCGTTCCAGGTTAATTTACGTTATAGGATTACACCGAGATACTTAATTGAATCGCTGTATTTGATTTCCATTTTACTAGAGCAGACATTAGACGAAGCAAATATTTGCAATATTTGGTAAGTAATTTATTTGCGGAAAATTTCTCCTCGGGTAAATATATTTGTTACACTATGACACTATAACAAATATTTGTTCATAACTCTGTTTGCTCGAATGACATCGAAGTCTCTCCGCTCATTTTTGCCTTTCTCCTAGAAAGGTATAGCAATCACTTGCAAAACCGAAAGTATAAAAGTGCTCCTAAGGGCCGAATGGCATATATCACACGACTCAGCTCGACGAGCTGAGCATTTTCTGTATGTATGTGTGTGTGTGTATGTGTGTATGTGCAGATTTTTATTCTCACTCACTTTTCTCAGAGATGGATGGACCGATTTTCATAAAATTAATTGCAAATGAAAGTTCTTGGTGCCCCATAAGACCCTATTAAATTTCATGTGATCGGATTTCTAGTTTAGAGGTTATGTATCAAAATGTAAAAATTATGAAACATCATTATCTCAAAAACTACACTACCGATTTGAACAAAGTAAGTTAGTTTCAAAGAAACGGGCTACCTGAAATCCCCCCAAATTTTGAATTTTATGAAGATTGAAAATGTGGTTCAAAAGTAATAAAAAGAAACGTGTTTTGAAGACTTTTTAATCTCACTCATGTTTCTCAGAGATGGCTGGACCGATTCTCATAAAATCAGTGTCAAATGGAAGGTCTAGTTGCCCTATAAGACCCTATTGATTTGTTTTGCAATCGGACTATTACTTTGCCTGTTATGTTTCAAAATGTGTAATCCAGCTATGAAAAGGAACATATTCCGAAGACTACTTGGACTCACTCACTTTTCTTAGAGATAACTGACCCGATATCCACAAAATTAGTGTAAAATTGAAAGTCTAGCTGCCTCATAACAACCTATTGAATTTTACTGTAATCGGACTGTAACTTCGTCTGTAATGTACCGAATTGTGAAAATCACGAAACTTCATTATCTCAGAAACTACACAACCGATTTGATCAATATTATTATCAGATGAGCGGGCTAGCTGAGGGTTAACTGATGAACAACACAGGTTAACAGAATCTAAAAGTGGTTGTCTTTAAATTCAAAAGGGTGTCTTGTGTTTGGTTTCTATGCATCATCTCGATTACTGAAATATCCATATTGAGTATTATTCGGTCATTTTCGATTGTTTCCTAGAAGTTGCCATTTAGCAATTTTGAATGGTGCCTGACGTCAATTGTTAGCTCCTTGTATCATTCTGGTTCCAGAGATACTCATATTGGATAGCATTTGTTTATTTTAGGCTGTTTTTCACAAACCGGTAGTCGCCATTTTGGATTTCAAAATGGTATTTAAAATAATTTCTGGCCTCTATGCGTCATTCTGGTTGAAGAAACACCCATATTGGGTGTTATTCGATCATTTTCGGTTGTTTCCCAGGAACCGGAAGTCGCCAACCTAGAATCCAAAATGGGGTCTGTGGTCGATTTCAGCTGCTGTGTATCATTCTAGATCCGGAGATACTCATGTTAGACGGGAATCGACCATTTTTGGCTGTTTTCCAGAAACCAGAAGTTGCCATCCTACAATTCAAAATAGTGTCTGAGGTCAATTTTTAGCTTCTTGCAACAGTCTGGCTCCAGAGATACTCATATTGGGTGGTATTTGGTCACTTTGGGCTGTTTTTCAGAAACCGAAAGTCGTCATTTTGGACTTTAAAATTGCCTGTGAAATCAATTTCTGTCATCTGAGCGTAATTCTGGTTCCAAAAACATTCATATTGAATGGTATTTTGTCATTTCCGGCTGTTTGCCAGAAACCAGAAGTAACCATCTTAAAATTCAAGATTTTGTCTGTGATCAATTTTTAGCTTCTGTCCAACTTTCTGGTTCCGGAGATACTCATATTTTATGGGAATCGTCCATTTCAGTTGCCATCTTACAATTCAGAATGTTGTCTGAAGTCGATTTGTGGCTCCAGTGCATCATTACAGTTCCGGAAATACCCATATTGGGTGGTATTTTGTCGTTTGTCGCTGTTTTTCCGAAACCGAAAGTCGCCATTTTGGATTTCTTAATGGCATTTGAAGACAATTTCGATCGATTTTAGCTCCTGTGTATCATTCTAGATCCGGATATTATTATATTGGGTGGAAATCGGCCATTTTGGCTGTTTTCCAGAAACCGGAAGTTGCCATCTTACAATCCAAAATGTTGCCTAAGGTCGATTATGGATCAAATTTGTTACCACTAAAAACATTTACCTGCCAAATAAGGTTCCATTTAGTTGGTTAGCTCTCGATATGTGCAGAAATTTGTGTATCATTCGTATGGAACCCCTCCTTTCCTCCATTTACTCGGTTAGTTCTCGAGATGTGCAGAAATTTGTGTTTTATTTGTATAGCACCCCTCCCTTTCAAAAGAAGGCGGGGTGTCAATATATTATGGACATATTTTTTACCACTAAAAACATTTACCTGCCAAATTTGGTTCCATTCAGTTGATTAGTTCTCGAGATGTGCAGAAATTTATGTTTCATTTGTATGGAAACCCTCTCTTATAGAAGAGTGAGGGGTGTCAAACCGTTATGCACATATTTGTTTCCTCTAAAAACATTCACATGCCAAATTTTGTTCCATTTAATCGGTTAGTTCTTAAGTTGTGCTGAAATTTATGTTTCATTTGTATGGGACTCCTTCCTGTCAGAAGACGGAGGGGTCTCAAACTATCATAGGAACCTTTATCGGCACCAAAAACCGCTACATACAAATTTTCACGTCGATCGGTTCGGCAGTTTTCGAACCTATATGGATCAGACAGACAGACCGGCTTGCATTTTTATGCACACTTAAAATTTTTTGCAGGGTCTCGGTAATTTATTGCCGAGAACGGCACCACTGAGTGCTCGGTTAAAAAAATAATGACAGCTGTCACATTTTTTCGTGAATCTCGGTTCACCTAACTGATATTTCGGCTCGCCGAAACTTCAGTTAGGTTGAACCGAGATTTTCGAAAAAATGTGACAGCTGTCATTTTTTTTCTAACCGAGCACTCAGTGGTGCCGTTCTCGGCAAAAATTACCGAGACTCGGCAAAAAAATTTAAGTGTGTATGTATAGATTACAACATCAATATTTTAGAACCTAAAGATTTAATATACATTTATTGGGTTGAAGCGTTAATGAAAATCTATTAACATTTTTGCAAATATATTTTCTGTGCTATTACACGATGCAAATTATTTCCAGAAAATAAACATCTTAGAAAATACAACAAATCTAGTTTCCATTGGCCAAAAATATTTCATCTGCCACTAGAAAATATAATTTCTTTGTTTTGGTTCATACAGGCTACCGTTGCAAAATAATACAGGGTGAAAAAAATCCGGTCACACAGGAAAATCTCAATATTTCAAAGAAAATGGAGAAAATCTGAATCCGGCTTTCATAGCTTTATTTAGTAACTCATAAATATACTTCACAGACGATATCTCGGAATTACACCACCTTTCTCTGATCGAACCAGCTCCAGACGTCTTGGAAAGTCATCGCAAGCGACGCGCACGTGCTCCATCGGCATCTCGTTCCAGATTTTCGTGATAACTCGCTTGAATTGCTCTAAATTTGTTATTTTATAGTCGTTCAGCTTGGACATCATGTATCCCCACACGGAATAATCCAGTGGATTCAGATCCGGAGACGACGGAGGCCATTCATTCTTTAAAATGAAATCGGTCAAGTTTTCCTGACACCACGCCTGAACAACCTTTGCGGTGTGGGATGGGGCGCCATCTTGCTGGAAGCAGTAGTTATCGTCTTCAAACAGTAGTTCAGCTTGAGGCAGAACATTTTTACTCAAAACCGTGTCCGGGTAGTACGCTGCGTTGATTTTGACCCCTTTATCGATAAAAATAAGAGGCAGTTTACCTCTCTTGCAAATGGCTCCCCAAACCATCACTGACGACTTATTTTGGAACCGGGAAACGTTCAGCTTGTTCGCTGGAGCTTGCTGGAGGCTCACACTCCAAACTCGATCATTTTGGCGATTGACTGTTTGCTCCAAAACGAACAGCTTCTCGTCCGGAAAAAATAATCTCGGCATCTGCGCGCCAACCGAGCAACTCCCGCGACCGTTGGTACCTCTTGTCCTTTGTAGCTTTGGTAACCCCATGAAGCACCTGTTTTTTGTATGAGGTAAGTTTTAAATCCTTGCGCAGAAGCAGGCGGATTGATTCTCGGTTCATTTTAAGGTTCCTGGCCAGCTTCCGTGCAGATTGGGCGGGATTCCGGCGAATCCGGTCTCGTATAATCTTTTTCAGCCTTGGAGTTCTCACAGACCTTGGTCTTCCAGATCGTGCTTTGTCCTCGGTGCCTCCGGTTACTAGGTAGCGATTATTTGTCCGGTACACGAATTTCCGGTTAATTCCGAGCGGTATTAGGTGTTTGAATATGTGTCCGGGTTTGTACCCTTTCACATATTCAGCGATAACAGCTGCTCTTAACTTTTCTCTTCTTCTTCTTTTCTCTGTGTAAACTGTCTTCTGACAGTTCACAAGATTTAGGGCTAGTGACGCTCTTAACTCTGCCATGGCTCACAACTCAATGTAAACAAACTGCACAGAAACGAAACTCTGCCACTTTGGGCAGCAAAGTTAACCCTTTCATTTGACATACACATAGATGGCACCAGAGAGATGCAACGTGTAGGCTACAGGCGACCCCAAAAAGTGTGACCGGACTTTTTCGTCACCGTGTTTATTTTTAAGTAGAATACAGTGCTTTTTCAATTTTATCACGGTCAAAAAAAAATTTACTGTGAATTTGGCGAAATCATAAAAATTGAATTTTATGGGTTGGATTCAATTGAAACTTATTATATTTTGAGTGAAATGATGCACTTTCGTAGTTGAATGGAATTTAAGTTCTAAATACAAATGAATAAACAAGAAAAGGTTAGTTCATGATATTTTTCTCCATTGCATTTTCGCGGGCTTTCTCGCGGCTATTATACATGCAATATCAATATGATTTGTACTGCCCATTCTTTAGCATTGCTAGCAAAGCCTGTTGCTTGTTTATGTGAAATTGTGGAACCGCTAGATTTTATGATTTTTAAATCCACGCTCCATGAGGACCAAACTGTAGGGCTATTTAAGTTGTTAACAGATCTTCTTTCTCAACTGCTCGAATGATACGTAATTTTTGCTTCAAAGTCAATGAAATACGTATATATTCATTTTTCTCAATTTAATGACACAAATTATTTGTAACAGATATCAGAAAATTGATCAAATAAATTGAGTTAATAAAACAATACACATGCAAGGACACAACGCACAAGTGAAAATGTTGTTTCTGGAACTGGAAGTACATTATTCTTGATTTAAAGTATTTTTTTTAAAAAAGCGTGATAAAAACGAAAAAAAAAGTAAGAAAATCGAGCGTGAATTTGGCGAGTAGTGAAAAAAACGACTGTTGATAGAAACGAAAAAGCACTGTACTTCTTTTAAATGCTAATTAACAAATCGGTTAGTATTCGATGGATTTCCTCCGTTCGTGCAGCGATAGATTGGAAAATCTTCTAAGATTCTTCCCAAAAGAAGATAATTGTAATTTTATTATTCACACTATTGTACCATTGAAAATAGTCAAGTCTTGTCAAAACTAAAAATTCGATCTCTGATTGGTAGTTATATGATTGCTTCCCAAGCACGGTCGACAAAATCATATACCTTGCAATTTTAAACATGCTATCTGGCCTATAAAAAAGCCTGTGTCAGCCGAAGCCGCTCATAATAGCTCTAGACAGCGACAACAGCAGTCGTCCTTCTTAGCAGCAGCACTAGCAGTGCAGTGGATACCAGCGATGGTGGAAAGCGGCCACAGCTGTGGCGTAGCAATGGATAGCGCTAGACCTGTGCGCCGACCATATCACCGGCGGCGGCGGCGTAGAAAACATTTTACCTCGGCGGCGATCGGCGCGCCGGCGTGACGCCGTTAGCTTTTATCAGCGGCGGCGGCGGCGTGTATCGGTGGACACTAATTACCACTTATAAAATATTACGCATAATGTGTGCTTTTGTACTCTCATGTTCGATTTTTTTTAATTGAACGTTCATAAATAAAAATGTATGCGTCAGAGTTGTAAGAATGTCAAAAATAAAAATAAAATTGTTAAGATATCAAGTAAACAAACAACTGAATAACCAGAAAATAATAAACCAAGCAGAGAAAGTACAAACAAGTGTAAATCGCAAAAAAAAAATCATCAACGAGCCCACAACAAAAAATTACATGGAATACTGTTCCCAGAGACGAAAATTCGATAGATCTTACGTTAGAGAGTCGTTTTTAACTTTCATATATTTTGTTAGGTTACCCATGGAATAACTGAAAAAATGGGAAACTCTTTCAATCGAATAGAGTTCTTCGGTAAACACCACAGTTTCTTCATTTTCTATTGCGACTTTTGGGATAACACTGACCAGAGGTGAAGCATTAAGTCCTCCTCGGGTAATTGTGATTGTGACGCGGTGTTGGTAGGAGCAACAAGGTTTCGTTAAGACTCCTCCCTCTTGACAAAATAAGTCTTTTTTATAATAAAACTGTTCTGAGTAATATTAATCCTCTCCAGGGAATTGTAATTGGCGGTATGGGCACGAGAAACGAGGTTTCGATTAGGTTCCTTCATCTTGACATAATGGCCAGAGTGGAACGTTAGGAGTAGTCTCACTCCTGGGAATTGTAATTTGGCAATATTGGTAGAATAGTAAGAGGCTCGTTATAGTAGAGCAGTAAGCCTGAAACGAAAAGGTAAACTCTCTCACACAAGCACGGATATAAATGAAAAGCGTACATTTACTGGCAATAATATGAATAGCGGAATACAGAAAACACCTGGCCAATGTCACAATAGATCAAATGTCTCTGGTCGCAGCGATGAGTCCGCACAGAGGAAAAAAAAAATTAACGAGAAATCAGCAAAAAATATAGTCGTGCTTGAAAATGTTGACGAAAAAATTATCTACAAAAATGTCTGTTTCAGCGCAATATGATCAACTATACATTTTGCGCAAAATTCTCACTGAATTCCCGCATTTTGATCTCCAAAAAAAACTTTGTATTCTAAAGAAAATTACCAAATAATTAATGAAAAAACACTAGTCATTTTTCATAAATTTTTTGAACATTTTAAGACTGCTCACCACTGATACCACAATAGATCAAACAATGGTCGCAGTGGTTCAGTCTTCTACAAGGGAAAAAAAAGACTGCTCATACGTTTGCATAAAAATAAAAAATACATTTGCATAAAAATAAAAAATAATTGTTATGATAACTGAAACAATACAATATGACTTTTTTGTCAAATGAATTTTTAACAAATAAAGAATAAAGAATAAAGAATGATAACCCAAGCAAACTGACGAAGCAAATCACTGATAATGACATTGATATTTTTGATTTCATTCGATAAAACAGTCTGAATATTTATTGTCAAATATTGTATTAAATTTCCACAAAGTAAAATAATTTACACTTAGGTACATTCGTAAATACACGCTCAGGAGAGGGAAGGTACCTAACGAAGTGTTACACTGCGTGAGGCCACCATGCAAAATTGCATTACGTAGGGGTGAAGGGGTATTGAGAATTTCCAAATTCCGCATTACCTAATACCTATACGAGTGTTCCCTTATCGGCTGTGATTTGCGGTATTTCTATAACCAGGAGAAAATCTAGCATACACAATCACTATCGGCACGGTAAAGATTTTCTCGGCGGCGCACCAAAAATTTCTTCGGCGGCGCGCCGAGTCCAAATCATCGGTGGCGGCGGCGTGCGTAAAAGTGTCGGCGGTGGCGGCGCGGCGTGGCGGCGCACAGGACTAGATAGCGCACTAGTTGCAGTGGATCTCAGCATCGATAGCGGCTGATGCAGTGAGGCACTTTAGTGAAGTGCAGTCTCTGTGCGATAGTGGGCACTAGTAAATGCATTCAATGAAAAGTTGACTCATTTTGACAACACGTGCGCCGTCTAATTTTGAGTGTTATATTTGCATTTCACTGTTTACTTTATCACAACGAATACTTTGTTCGCACTGTCAGTGATAACGCAAAGATGTGATCAGCATCTTATACGATGCTAAATTGAACAACAAATTGTCCTTTTTCAGGATGAAATGAAAACCTAATGATTAAAGCGTTAATGTTTTCTCTTGAGTTAATTTACATTTTTAAATTTGTAAAAGTTATAAATTTTACTTTATTTCCGTTTCTCAGAACGTACTAAATTATCTTTTCCCTTAGTCATGAGCACGACATCCGAAAAAATTTCATCTCAAAATTTAAAAATTGTCAAGCCCCAGCCATGACAAGCAACTTGCTATATTATTGAAGATGGTCAATCCTTGTTAAGGCGCAAAATTCGATTGATCTGATTAGTCAACGTTTATTTACTAGAAAAAATGACTGACACGCAAGCAGCCGGGTTATCTTTCTCGTAACAGTATTCTATTTCAACCTTGCGGTCGTGGCTTCGCACACAACCCTCCTGTTATTTTTAAAAACAGGAAGTGTTTTTAGCTTGCCCTTCTGGTTATGCTTGCCAATTTACCATGGGAAATGACGAGAATCCGAAAGCTGTTCAAATGCGTGCTGTTGCGAGATTGGGTCAAATTTTCAGGGTAAAAGGAAAATGCTACGGTTAACTGATAAAGTACCACAATTAAATCAAAACTTTTTGCACATTAACAGTTATTTTTCACACCGTTTTGGAGTTTGTATCTCCATTGATTAAAAACCAGCATTTTGTATGGGGATTTTAGTAATAAACATGAAGGTTTCTACATCACTCGACGATTTTCATCGAAGAACTGTATAACTGCGCGTGCCATAACCCGTATTGTTGCTGGGAAAGAAAGACACCTTTGACTTTAAATTCATTTAAAATATATATGTCAAGTCGCATTTTCGAAAAATCAGATCAATTTTTAATGTATTAACATAGATTGTAGGTTTACCGTATCACTTGAGGCTGCAATTATTTTATCTAGTTGAATTAAGAAATTAAATAATAATTAAATGAAGCGTGACTGGCAAATTTGGTTTTAATATTTTTAACAATTCAATGAACCTTTACTTATGTAAAATTATATCAGTTTCACGTGTACTGAAAACTACAAGGACTACTCTCATCAAGTAGATTCAAAACATTTTAGGTGAAGTGACATATTCAAATCCATTTGCTGCAGTTTGCTCATACCAAATGTCAGTATAAACAAAGGAAAATAACAAGCAAATATTCGTTCGGTTGTGACCTCACTAGCGAAAAACGACATTAGACGAATCAAATATTTGCCTAATTTTTTGTTCAGCAAATACGATAGCAAATATTTTTCAACAAACCATTTAGGCAAATGCTTTGATATGACACAGGCAAACAAATATTGACCGTCATTTAATGCAAATATTTGCTTCGTGTAATGTCCGCTTAAGATGTAGAGACTGCAGGTGCAGTTTTCTTCTTTTTGTGAAGGGAACAATTGATGTTTTCGTTGGGTTGATGCTCAGGCCTTGTTTTATACACCAAGAGCGAGTAAGGTTTGAGGTCTGCGAGTAAGGTTTGAGGTCCTTGAGTTGCAGTCACGATAGTTGACGACTCAGCCAGCTCTGAGGTAATTTGTCAGTTTGTGAGCAAGCTATGGGTCCATTCAACTATGCAATTATTGAAATGTCTTTTTTTTTCATGGCTTGTGCCATCGATAAATATGAAATGCGCACAGGGCTACTTCTTTCAAAGAGAGGGATTTTTCTACTTTGGTCACAAGCGAGTGTAACGCTGTGATCGTTGAATCTCCAGATTGATAAGCAAACTGGACCTCAGATAATGGATATTTAGTCATGTTTTCAGATTTTAGGTATTCGTATACAACCTTCTTAATGGTTCTCAGCAGAATTGATGATAAACTGATGAGTCTGAATGCTTTTGGGAGTGACTTGTCGCGTTTCCCTGCTTTTGGTTCGAAAACTACCTTCACTAGTCTCCATGCGGAAGGTATGTGGTGAAGTATTAGGCTTGCCTTGAAAATCTCCCTAAGAGATGATATTAGTGCTGATTCTCCATTTTGAATCATGGCAGGTAGAATCCCATCTGCACCAGCGGATTTATAAGGTTGGAAGGATCTCATCGCGTATCCCACTCTGGCCCTTGTGAAAACCATTACAGCAACTCTGTTCACAACCTCTTTTGTTCTTTCAGACCTTGGTGTAATCACTCGAGAACATCTTATGTCGCAGGCTCGGTTGGTTTCACAGTTTCCAGAAGTGGAACCTGGTTTCTATCATCAAGCCTAAAGCTTTACAAGGCGTTTTAGTGTACGAGCCGTCATCCTTTTTAAGTTCCCTAACCTGTTCGAGTGATCTTTTGCGAGCGTCTTATGAAGTCTCGTCACAATTGGAAAGCATTCAATACTTTCGCAAATGTGAACCCAGGATTTTCGCTTGGATCTCCTTAGTTTATTGTTGTATTCAGTTGGGGCTCTCCTGTACGGAGTCATATCCGACAAAACTTCTGCTCTGATAAACAGTGCTGTTCCTGCTGTTTTACGAAGGTGCTCGTGTCTGTCATACCACCAGGGAACATTCCTGGTGGAAGTGACATTTTTTGTAGGACAGTTGTTGTTGTAGGCGGAGATTATCGCTTCGCATGCTGCTTTTGAGGTTGACTCAAGTTCTAATTTTTATAAACATGTTTTTCGATGTGAGTTCCTGCGCATATTGATCCCAGTTAGTTATCCTCGGATCTCTATATGCGATCTGGTTGGATGAACCACCCTGCCACTCGAAACAAATGTGTCTATGGTCAGACATAAAAGCTTCGTCCGACCCAAGCCAGTTCAGAATTTTCTCCGAAATTGCTGAACTACACAAGGTCAGGCCTAAGACCTGTTGTCTAACAGCATTTATGAACGTGGGTTCATTTCCTTTATTGAGAATATCGGTGTTGTTTGATGAGAGAAACTCTAAAGGACACTCATCTCGATTGTTGATGTTTGTACTACCCCACAGTGTGGCATTTCAACCAATGATGAAGCTCCTGTTGGTTTCTCTGCTGTATTTGACGAACGCCGCAATCTCTTGAGTGGGAGCCTGAAGAACATCGCCAGGAAAGTATGGCGAAGCAATAATGATTTCGGAACTTCCTCTGGCGGTTGGCACCTTAACCCTGATCGCGACGGGGTCTCGAGTGATGAACTCTATAATAGGAAAACACATAATATTTTTGTTGGTCAATACAACAACTCTTGGAGAGTCGTGCTTGTCATCATAGTATAACTTACACTTAGTTGTTTAGTAGTATTCTACTTTTGTGGGCCCAAGGCTCTTGGATAAGTGCCAGATCCACCGCTTCTTTGACAAACCTTCTCGTAACACGTTGGATGCTGCCTTCGCGCGGTGGAGGTTTATCTGCAGAACTTTGATGTTCTGCATCGCAATGCTTTTTTCCGCTATTTTCGGACGTTCGGGAGAGTCGGAATCCCTTCTTTTTTTGCTTAGACTAAGAGGATGCAAAAATTACTCTACGACCAGTACCAGAATTCGCTTAGATCCAGGAGGTGGACGGTTTTATGTGGGCTCGTTTTTCCCATGGATCTTACCAGAGTTCCCTAGACACTTTGAGGGAATCACTGGCCCTGGAACTGCAAGG
This sequence comes from Wyeomyia smithii, assembly GCF_029784165.1. NCBI lineage: Eukaryota > Metazoa > Arthropoda > Insecta > Diptera > Culicidae > Wyeomyia > Wyeomyia smithii. The sequence continues at coordinate 141,265,517 of NC_073694.1, read as the reverse complement.
AGTTCAAGATTCATTGGCGTCTAAAAGCACCACTTCGAAGAGTCTCTGCTTTACCAGAAAGCACATCAACGTTTCCTCTATCATCACGTGGTAACACTGATTTCAGGGATTGTTGATGCACTTTTCGTTGAGATTTGAGACTCTTCACCGACGGCTTCTGGATCACCTTTGAATGCGCCAGTACTGATTTGCCAAATTTGTGCATCCGCTTGCGGTTTTGGCGTGGCTTATGATTTACTTTCCTAAGTTTTGTTTCACCAAGGCGGAAGTTTATGACGAAATTCTTGCTCACGAGCTCTCGTATAGAGGTTTCGTCAACGGTTAGCATCCACTCTGCATGGATTCCATTAGCACTGGATCGTTGCAGAATGAGCCATTTATCGGCAATGAGATTATTCTGGCTTTTAATGAATCCACGTATTCCCAAAGATGCGCTTAGTGGGAAGAACGCATTGATAATTTCTGGACGTGGAATTTCGTTTGCGTCCAGAGCAACTAGCTTCCTCCCACAAAGAAAATTTTGTAATCGTATCTTTCAACCAGTCCGAGGAGCTTTGGATCTATCCTTATGTTCGACGTCGCTACGGTTGGATTGCACATGGAAGGTAATCCTCGATCCTCACGGTAGCGACCATCTGCCTATTCTTATTTCAATTACTAACGGGTCAACTCGCATGCGACCAATTGACATTCCGTATGACCTCACACGAAATGTCGATTGGAAGTTATACGAGGAAATGATTTCAAAAGCGGTCGAGTCGATTCATCATCATTCACCACTTGAAGAATACAACCTCCTCGCGGGCTTGATTCTCGACGCCGCGTTGCAAGCCCAAACGAAGAAATATCCCGGCGTAACGATCAAAGAACGGCCTCCCACTCCGTGGTGGGACCAAGAGTGCTCCGATGTCTACACGCAAAGATCCGACGCGTTTAAGGCCTACCAGACGGGAGGTATACCTGGCGACTATTTACGGTATTCGGAGCTTGATACCAAGCTTAAAAGCTTGGCTAAAGCAAAGAAACGTGGATATTGGCGTCGGTTCGTGAACGAGACGTCGAGGGAGACATCGATGAGCACTCTTTGGAACACAGCCCGAAGAATGCGGAATCGCGTAACGGTCAACGAAAGCGAGGAGTCTTCAAGTAGGTGGATATTTGATTTTGCCAGGAAAGTATGTCCGGACTCTGTTCCTGAGCAAAATATTGTTCGCGATGCGTCTCCGGGCCACGACGCGATAGAATCACCTTTTACGATGGCAGAATTTTCAGTTGCCCTCCTGTCCTGTAACAATAACGCGCCTGGATTAGATAGAATCAAATTCAACTTGTTGAAGAATCTACCCGGCAATGCCAAGAGGCGCTTGTTGAACTTGTTCAATAAGTTCCTGGAGCAAAACATTGTACCGCAGGATTGGAGGCAAGTGAAGGTGATCGCCATCCAAAAACCAGGGAAACCAGCTTCTAATCACAACTCTTATAGGCCGATTGCAATGCTATCCTGTATCCGGAAATTGATGGAAAAAATGATACTCCGTCGTTTAGACCACTGGGTCGAATCAAATGGTCTACTATCAGAAACTCAATTTGGCTTCCGCCGTGCCAAAGGGACGAATGATTGTCTTGCGTTGCTTTCAACAGATATTCAGCTGGCGTATGCTCGTAAAGAACAAATGGCGTCTGCGTTCTTGGACATTAAGGGGGCTTTTGATTCCGTTTCTATTGACATTCTTTCGGGTAAACTTCACCGACAAGGATTTTCTCCAATTTTGAACAATTTTTTGCACAACTTGTTGTCCGAAAAGCACATGCATTTTACGCATGGCGATTTGGCAACTTTTCGCATTAGCTACATGGGTCTTCCCCAGGGCTCATGTTTAAGCCCCCTTCTTTACAACTTTTATGTAAATGACATCGACGAATGTCTGGCAAATTCATGCACGATAAGACAACTTGCAGACGACAGTGTAATCTCTGTTACAGGAGCCAAAGCTGCCGATTTGCAAGGACCATTGCAAGATACCTTGGACAATTTGTCTGCTTGGGCTTTACAGCTAGGTATCGAATTCTCTCCGGAGAAGACTGAGATAGTAGTTTTTTCTAGGAAGCATGAACCTGCTCAGCTTCAAACACAATTAATGGGTAAAACGATTTCTCAGGTTTTGGTACACAAATATCTTGGTGTCTGGTTCGACTCTAAAGGCACCTGGGGTTGTCACGTGAGGTATCTGATGAAAAAATGTCAACAAAGAGTGAATTTTCTTCGTACAATAACCGGACAATGGTGGGGAGCCCATCCAGGAGACCTTATAAGGCTTTACCAAACAACGATATTGTCTGTTATTGAATACGGGTGTTTCTGCTTCCGCTCCGCAGCAAACACACATTTGATCAAACTGGAGCGAATACAATATCGTTGTTTGCGTATCGCCTTAGGTTGCATGCAGTCGACCCATACGATGAGTTTGGAGGTTTTAGCTGGAGTACTACCATTGAAAAACCGCTTCTGGAGCCTGTCTTCTCGTATTCTAATCAAATGTGAGGTCTTGAACCGTCCCGTGATTGAAAATTTTGAAAGGTTAATCGAACTTAATTCTCAAACCCGTTTTATGACATTGTATTTCAATCACATGTCCCAAAATATTAACCCTTCTTCGAATATTCCAAATCGTGTCGACTTATCAAATACTTCTGATTCTACTGTGTTTTTCGATACATCCATGATAGAAGAAACTCGTGGAATCCCGGATCATTTACGCGTGCAGCAGATCCCTAAAATTTTTTCCAATAAATATCGAAACATCAACTGCGACAATATGTACTACACTGACGGATCACTTCTTGATGGGTCCACTGGCTTCGGTATCTTCAATAACAATTTAACCGTCTCCCATAAGCTCGATAATCCTGCTTCTGTTTACGTCGCAGAATTAGCTGCAATTCAGTACACCCTAGGGATTATCGAAAAAATGCCCACGGACCATTATTTCATCTTTACGGACAGTCTCAGTTCCATTGAGGCTCTCCGATCGATGAAAGATGTTAAGCACTCTCCGTATTTCCTGGGGAAAATACGGGAACATCTGAGTGCTTTATCCGAAAAATCTACTCAGATTACCTTAGCGTGGGTCCCTTCTCACTGCTCGATACCGGGTAATGAGAAAGCGGACTCTTTGGCTAAGGTGGGCGCAACAAACGGTGATATTTATGAAAGACCAATTGCCTTTAATGAATTTTTCGCACTTGTACGTCAGAATACGATCATCAGTTGGCAAAATGCTTGGACCAGAGGGGAATTGGGAAGGTGGTTACATTCCATAATCCCCAAAGTATCGACGAACCCGTGGTTCAAGGGGTTGGATGTAGGTCGGGATTTCATTTGCGTGATGTCCCGGCTTATGTCCAATCACTATAGATTTGACGCGCTCCTCCGTCGTGTTGGGCTCGGGGAAAGTGGTATCTGTGCCTGTGGTGAAGGTTATCACGACATAGAGCATGTGGTTTGGTCATGCCCTGTACACCGTGACGCCAGGTCTAAATTAATAGCTTCCCTGCAGGCCGAGGGTAGACAGCCGGCTGTTCCTGTTCGTGATGTCTTGGCGAGCCGTGACCTATCCTACATGTCCCTTATATACGTTTTCCTGAAATCCATCCACGCCCCAGTCTAGTCCCGTTCCCCTCCGTCTACACCCAACAAAACGACAAGAACACGTTTGAACCTTAAGCACAAAACCAGCAACCAGACCCCGCACAACAGAACCAGGACCCAAGGACTACGAGCCTCTGTCCCAACTCAAGACATCGTGGCTCAGCAGAACGAATCCATACATGCCATTCGACGATTATCAGACGACCATTGAACAACAAAACACTGATTGGAAATCCCATGCTAGTTTTAAGTTAGACTTAATTTCAGCTCGTAGTCGGCAGCGAGGATAAAAAATTTGCTTTAGTTTTTAAGTCATCAGATATAATTGGCGCCGTTAAACATTAAATTGTATTTGTGCCGTGTCAAATAAATGTTATGTGAAGAAAAAAAAAAAACCAGTCCGAGGTTTTCTTATCCTTGCATGAAAGTATCAGGTAACCGAACTTGTAGGAGCAGTTGAAAAATTTCGGTTTAGCCGCTTGTTTCTTTGCTGCTCAATGACAGTCCCAAGTGAGTTTTGCTAGGAATCTAGCTGAGCCGTCGACAGTTCAGTGTTGGGAAAATCTTCCGCAAGTATACCAACTCTGATCTGCTGAACGGCTGCTCCGTAGAAAATTCCTGTTACCGCGGTGCACCGGATCCATTGGACGTTTTCTGGCAGCGCCAATGTCCTGGTTTCTGGAATTTCCCCGAGCGGGATGGCTGACCTGCTGCCGCACGTCAATTCTCGCTCGTTCACAGGGGCATAGATTTCTCGACTTTTTCTTTCTTGGCTTCTCTCCTCTGCTAGGTAGTTCCGAGATCCGAGGATGTTTCATTGACCCAGAGACAGACTGAGTCAATGCTTGCATCCGAGCTTCCTGCACAGGAATTCCGGAGGCAATCAGACTCTTGAGCTCTCTCTTCTGAGTTCTGGTCAGATTTCTCTTCCAAGGAAAGACGTTACAGGGTGTTAGGGAGCTGACTTGAAATCCTATAAAGGGGACTCTATTTGATGAACGATTTGATCCTCGTGACCGCTTTTATGGGATATCTTATGATATTCTCGATATCTGAGATAAAATCTCTGCGCGCCTCTTTTGAAATCGGGAAGAAAATTAATGAAATACGAAAAGAAGCTACTATTTTCATCCACTCTTTCATTGCTGAATATGATTGAATATAATAAAAACTCAATTTTTGCATACAAAATCGGCATGAAATAGCTTTGAAAAACAAACGAAAAGGCTACTTACATACTCTTACATACAAAAGTTTGTACCTTTAATTGAAAGTTTAAAGATAATTATTTCATCGTATAGAACTGCCACTTGTGTAAAATTGCGTAATTTAGAGATGGTTGAGAAGAAAGTATCCCCAAAAATATCGAAATATGTCCAATAACTTCTTTATCTTAGGAGATAAAAAATCAAGTGTTTTTTTGAGATAAATTTTGGCCATATGCGTTGAAGGTATTTTTCTATCAAATAGAGTCCCCTATCACACATTAAAAGATTTTAAGTGAGCTTTCTAACACCCTGTATTGATTATTGAAATCCATTGTGTGGTTATACAGCAATCACCGTTTGAAATCTAAAATCACATTTGGCCGGTTTAATTTTCGCTCTCACAGAATGTATCACAGTGTAAAAAACAATGACGTAGTCTTACGTCAAAACACGACTATATTATTTAGATACTATATTTACAGTTATGAAGCTTAGGATACTAAGAACAGCAATTAGATTGATTATTTATATTTTATACATATCCAAGGGCTGCACTGGAGAGATATTTTCGAGTGAACTCCAGAACCATTGACAATGAAAATCCGGCAACCTAAACAAGACCAACAAGACATTAATCACGTATCAAACCCCCATCCCCTCTAAGCCAAATACTCGCCGTAAGTAGAAGAAATGTCGAGTTTTTTTCACATTTAGCACGTTACGTTACTCCGGCCATAAGTCTATCCTAAGTGTTTCTCAATGCATCATCGCATCATTATTAAATTTGAAAAATTCAATTTTTCACATATAAGAGTAGTTTACAAACTATTATAACCTCCACATAAGTCACAACGTAGGAGGAAGGCGTCAAATTGTTTCCCGACACTACCTTGAATCTAAAACTTCAACTTGGCACCTTTGAATAAGACGTGGTCCTAAGTCAAAAGCAATGTGAGATGAGTTAATACCATTGTTCGTATTACTCTGTCAGTTAAACCGCAGCACGCCGCCAGCAGTTCAGAGAAAGCCGCACGTTAGCGCGAGGCGTGATGATGAGTTGTTAATTAAATTTATGACTAACTGTCATCCGCTGGCACACACTCGGATAAAGCCGCTTATTTAACCTTCACATAATAATTAGACATGCTGCTTCTTGAATGACAACGTTTTCATTAAATCATAGCGGCATAATAATTTCATCATCGCTTCTATTATAACCCCAGTATCAGTTTATAACATGCAATAAAAGTTATCACATTGAGAATATGTGACTGCTAAGACTGATTATTCGCGTGCACATCTGCAATAAACTAGATCCTTTCGATTTTCGGGTCTGTTTATATGCCACATCTTCATGTATTTAATTTCCTCATCACGAAAGTACGGCCTCTTTACTGGGATCGTCTCCATCAGCAAATGAACAGCCGTCTCCTGTGGCCTCAGGCTTACACCTCCCAGCAAACGGAGGGCGGCAGCAGTAAATGTCTCACGCTTAGCCGCTCCTAGTTCGGTAAGCGTAAAAAAATGCAAACTAACCACACTTGACGTTTTTTTTCTCTACTTTTTGTTTGCAACGCTTGAGGTACGGATGATGTGCTTTAGTCCCATCACGGTGCCACTAACCCTAATCAAGCCGGAGGTAACTCCAGCTTCACGAGATATCAACAGCAAAGGTAATCTCGGTGAAACAGAAGCTCCCTGTGATTTGTTAATAGTATAAATGTTGAACAACATTTCACTTGAATTTTTCAAAGTTATTGCTTTTTAAACTAGACGTTCAAATAATTTCACGAGAGCTCGACACGCGACAGAAATGCAAACATCCCGGAACAAGTCAGAACGTGGGCGACGAAACGCCGATGACTGTGGACAAACACGCTGCCAGACGAGAAATCGCTTTGTTTCAATAAAATGGAAAAATAAACCAAAAACGGCCGTCTTCAGTGCAAATAATTTATGGCATGTTCAACCAGCATTCACTGCCACCGTTGTCGTCGGCGGCTCGAAATCACATGTACATTATCGCGAAGATTGTTTGTCAAGTGAGAGTAACCGATGGGTTCCGAGGCGGCCTGAAATCATGGTCATCTTTGGAAAGCGGAAATACTTTTTCAGGCACATTTAAATGCACATTGGAGCCTTTAGCGGATGAAACCAACAGTTATACGATACTGTTGGAAGTTCTGCATAAATGCGCACAGATAATACATTATTGTACTCTTCAATAGAAAACGTTTTAATTCTATTGCAAAGACTTATTTCCAACTGTTAAGGGTACCTATCTAAAAATAAAACAAACACAAAAATTGCTCGCAGCTCATTTCCACTAGCAGGACAGGCAGCTGGGCGGACGTGAAAGGAACGTTTCAGAGTAAGAGTGTTTAAAGTTCAGCCATTAACGTTAATTTATGTGAGGAAATTGATTAGTTCCGTTTCCTAATTTCGTTCGCTTACCGTGCATTTTCCAAGCGAATCAGCAGAATTTATAGTTATATTACAAGTTTATTAAACTATAGATAATTTTGTTATTGCTTTAATTTTAGCTGTTATATGAAGATCAATTAATGCAATTGATGCTATTTTTAACCATGAATAAAAATTACAGTTGGTTGATAACCAATATCAATATAATAATATAAAGGGGATTTGTTATTAGCTTAAGTATTTATGATAAATATGAGTATGTGTGTCCAATCACAAATGGTGACTTCTCAACACTGTTAGAAATTTTTAATTTTAATTATTAGGAATTGTTTGCTATCGCAATTAAAACTTATCAATCGTAGGGATTTAAACCTACTTGTCAAAAAAAGGGGAAGTAAACTTACAACTAACTTAATTGCTAACTTATTGGCTATAAAGAGAGCTTATCGTAGCAATTGAGGATTGCAAGGATTTTTGTCGGAAACTGTAATTTTATTTGACATAGCTTCTAATGTTTCAACACCAGTAAGTCTATGCAATTCGAGTGTACCAAACCAAGGAGGACGTTTCAAAATCATTTTCAGAATTTTATTCTGAATCCTTTGAAGAGTTTTCTTCCTAGTTAAACAACAACTTGACCAGATTGGTAACCAATATCAATAATTCATCAATTTTGTGGTGCTACTGAAAATACCTATAAAACACTGGTCGACAATATGAAACAAGTGCATACCAAAAGCTCGAACCGGAGAAAAATAAAAGACTATAGCTGTTCAACCATTTCTATGCATTTTGGTGCCCTAACCATTACCAAAACGCGTTCACTTACGTGAGAGTGTCGTATAGAAATTGCTCGCCGGGTTCGTTGCTTTAACGTTATGTTTACGAGTCTTTTGGGTCTTTTTTTCGCGGTTTTATTACGCGGTTTTTACGCGTGATAAGAATTTACGCGGATTATTCAGTCAGTAAAGTCGTTGGTTTTTCGTGTTTATATCGCTTATTTAAAGGGTCCGAGGTTACCTAATCCAATTTCTGAATATTCACTAATTTGGCCCAACCTTTTTAATTTTTTTTTTATATTTTTCCTTGATGATGGAAATAACACTGCGATTGATTCTTTTTCGCCATCATTACTTTTTTACAAGAAACTTAGGAATCTACGCAGTTTTTACCACGTGGAATTTTTACATAAAAAAAATCACAGGAGGGTTGTGTGCAAAGCCACGACCGCAAGGTTGAAGTAGAACACTTTTACAAGAAAGATAACCCGGTTACTTGCGTGTCAGTCACGTTTTTTAGTAAATAAACGTTGACTAATCAGATCAATCATTTTCAATAATATAGTAAGATGCTTGTCATGATTCGGGCTTGACAATTTTTGAAATTTGGGTAATACATAGAAATAATTTTGCATATAATGAAAGTATTCGGATGTCGTGATCATGAATGAAGAAAGAGATAATTCAGTATGTTCTGAGACACGGAAATAAAGTAAAATTTACAACTTTTACAAATTTAAAAATGAAAATTAACTCAAGAGAAAATATCAACTCTTCAATCATCAGCTTCATTCAAAAGGACAATTTGCTGTTCAATTCAAACTCGGATAAGATACCGATTACATCTTGGCGTTATCACTGACAGTGCGTATAAAGAATTTCTTGTGATAAAATAAACAGTGAAAAGCTGATAACACTCAAAACTAGACGGCTGTGTTGTCAAAATGAGTCAATTTTTCATGGAATGCATTTACTGGTGCCTGCTATCGCACAGAGGCTGCTTCTCACTAAAGTGCCTGACTGCATCAGCTGCTATCGATGCTGATACCCGCTGCAACTGCTACACTATCCGTAGCCTTGCCACAGTTGTGGCCGCTATACGCTGCCATTGGTATCCGCTGTCCCTGCATAAGCTGGCTCAGCTACTATCGATGCTGAGATCCGCTGCAACTAGTGCGCTATCCATTGCTACGCCACAGCTGTGGCCGCTATCCGCTATCGCTGGTATCCACTGCACTGCTACTGCTGCTGCTAGGGAGGACTGCTGTTGTCGCTGTCTAGAACTATTATGAGCGGCTTCGGATGAAGATGAAGATTGATGTTTGAATAGAGGCCCCAAGGATTATACGAGTCTGCCCATGGTAATTATTCCAGAAAAACCGCTACGCCAGTTTATGCGAATAAACATGCATTTTTCTCGCAGATTGTTCGCATAAGTTGGCGTAAAAACTCATCTACTTCCCACTCTGCCTCGCAATTGATTCAGTTTTATCAATCGTGTTTCGGTCAAACTTCAGTTATTGTCCATCAGCATTTTCAATTAGGCAAAAACGCACAAACACACATACAAACACACACATACACACACACAAACACATGCATAAAGACTTACATTTACGCTAAGGTGGGTAATCGTTACATGAAAAAAATGCAAACTTGACAGCACAGAGCCAGGACAAAGTTTTTTTTTGGTTCAATTTAAGCCCCCAGACAATGCTGAACCTGCTGGATGTTGATTACTCGTGTCTCTGATTGGTGCATTACATATGCGTGTACTTAAATTTGTATGAAACTTAGTATGGGAAAACTTTTTCGCATGTTTCTTCCGGTAGTGTAAGGATTATTTGGAGCCCCAAATAGAACCATAAAAACGTTCTGGCAAATCGATTGAGTTTACCCACCGTAATATACACACACGTTTTAATTATTTCATCTGATGCGAATATCCACTAGTAGGGGGAAAGGACACGGTGTCTTTAGACCTTCCTGAGGCTGAGTGTTTGTAAAAATATTTAATATACAATACAAGGCTTCAATCCCCCTTTTCCCTTTTCCCCTTTCCGTGGAATATTTGTCGAATTAAACGACTTAACCTAGGCAAACAGACAGTAAGTAGACAGTTGAATGAAATGACTTAACATAGACAATTGAACCTTGTATGGAGTGACGCCAGTTTTTGCAACCAATTGGCAGTTACGCCAAAACGTTTTTCCAATATTTCTCAAAAGTTTCAGAACAAAATAGCTTTCTTTTCGTTTGTAGTGTATGTATCTTAGGGAATGGAAACTGAATCAATAAAAAAGTGCATTTTGGTCATTTTGGCTCTTACGTCAACTGTGTAAACAGGGGCAGTATAGGCCAAACAACATATTTTGAATTGCAAGGTATAAGTTTCTGTCGACCGTGCTTGGGGAGCAATCATATAACGACCAATCAGAGGTCGAATTTTTCGTTTTGACAAGGCTTGACTATTTTCAATAGTACAATAGTTTGAAAAGTAAAATTACAATTATCTTCATTTGGGAAGAATCTAAAAAGATTTTTCAATCTTTTGCTGCAAGAACGAAGGAAATCCATCGAATGCTAACCGATTTGTTAGCATTTGAAATAGTACATATTTTTCACTTTTTTCGGTTTTAGATTTTCGTTTCACATCCCTATGTAGCCGAACTTCATGAGAGAAGTATTCTACTTCAAAAATCAGCGTAGGTAATGGGTTTTCAAATTCATATTCTAAAAACTCAATATCAATATTCTTACTCATTTCACATAAACACTACTACATGGGCGAAAAGTCTACAGACTAACAAAAAACTTTTAATGCAAAATACTGTTATTTTCTTCATTACCGCCGTAACCCGTTTAGAGTAATGCACTTGTTATAGCAGTTTCCTTCAACATTTCGGATTCTGCACTAGTACAAGTACTGAGCGCCAAGTTCTTCAAGATATACGCTTGCCATAAAGTCACATTTTTAACCAAGGAGTACGGAAGTAGGGAAGCAATTCGTAGTGCAATTCCTTCAATTTTTCGGTCGTATCACGAGCAGAATAAGTAAGAGCAGTGTATTGGTTAAAGAGCACTTTTGCGGCCATTTAAATGAGATGTCTAATTGAAGATGTATTTTGTGTGCTGTGGGTGCAGATGTAGTGAGTATTACGCTACTGGCAGCGTTTTTCTCGAAACCATGTTTTTTTTTTCAACTGGTGGTACCTTTTTCTCAGCATCTACTGAACCGATTTGGCTGAAAATTTTTTGAGCTTGGTAAAATGGATTATCTAACTTGTTACATGGGTTTTTTCGACATTTGTATTTTTCTATGTTTATGATTTTTTAAATAGTTTTTTTTTTTCATGAAAAAAAATATTTTTTGATTAAAAAGGCCGCTATTTTGGCAATTTTTGGAATTTTCATAAACGGCTGTGTAACAAGTTAGATTTTCTAGTTTTACATGCTAAAACAAAATTTCAGCCAAATCTGCTCAGTAGATGCTGAGAAAAAGTAGAAGGGTGGTATACAAGACACGACCGCAAAGTTGACGTAGGACTACGATAGTTATATATATTTTCAATTTTGAGACTACATGCTATATTTGATAAGAGCACGTGCCAAAAACGAGCGATTATGTTTAATCGTGTTTTTGAAATTATTTGTTTTTTTTTTACCAATTTATTCCTCCAACGGAAAGGTATTTTGATTCTCAGTACTAAAAACCGTACTATGTCTCTAATAGCTCGGCTGGTCTGGTCAGATCAAGTATCTACGTCGTCTTAGGCCAAGTGCGGACCTGTCCCCATTGAACGGGGGTCTGTATTTTGATTATTTATTTGCAGCACTCGATGTTGAAAAAAAAAAGTATTCTCTTTAACATTGATGAATCCTAATCCAGTCCAGCAACCTTCTTAATAATTTAATTTCAATTGAGTATGATTTAGTAAAAATTAAGCTATCTTCTATAATTAATTGTCTTGTGAAAGATCGCTGATCCCAAAGTGGCATTTCGCTAGCTTTACCTGTCTATACCTCACAACTGCCAAGCAAAGATGTCACATGAAATATTTACCTGCATTTACAAATTAGTGGGAAAAGTAACTATAAAAAAATACAGTTTCTAGTCGAAAATGTATATTACAGAAATTTTAAAACTGACATAGAATGCTTTAAACATGTTAACATTTAATTCAGGTGAATTTAAATATTTCATCAGTGAGCAGAACCAGAGAAAAGTTTTCTAAGTTTCAAGATATCAAAAAAGCTAGAGTGAAGAACAACATTAGCCTTAGAGTTCAATGTTTGCATAGTGCTGTTCAATTACAAGTAAGATTAAAGAAGGTAATATTTTCTTGCAGATGCTGATGCAAAAAAAATGATTCGGAAAATACAAATATAACTGTATTGTTTTTAATACCCTATATTTAGTTATTTAAATAAATCTGAGAAAAACAGAGCATGGAGTTCAAAACTAAAAAAGGAAATTTTTTATGTACAATGAACTTAATTTATATACCCTACTATTTGCCTCTACCAACACGTACAGAATCACGTTGTCCCCGGCGTCACAGTGTATTGTGCTGCACCTTCTGATACGAATCAAAAAGAAGAAGACAATTCAAACGGCAATTCGATTGTCTTACAGGTAGCAGCACGATACCTACGCGTTAGCCCAACACGCCACAGTGTTTATCGACAGCGGCAATGTAGTCTTCACTTGACTTGGCTGCACACAAAAAAATATCTAGTTCTACTGCACTGATAGACGACGAGTGAGAAGCGTTCTATTTATACGTGGCTCGGTACTGTACTGTTGCATGTGCCAGCATGTTTTCCTTCAATACATCAGTTTCAATAGCATTCTAACAGCGGATCATTAAACTGTCTGAAAAAGGAGGTGGTTATCAACTCTCCGAAAAAGCTTCACCTTCAAGACATCAAAATAGCCTAGGATCAGGGAAACAAACATTATTCGACCTATTCTGTTAAAGCTAAATGACCTTCTGGTTAAAAGCTCTCTAATAAAAATCAAATCAAATCAAGTTGACCTATAGGGACGGGGAGGTTCTGTCAATTTTTTTTGCCGCTGATATAGTGGATATCGCAGCAAACAGTTGGTGTCTACTCATGTAGTCTGTGCTAGGCGTGCTTCCATATGATTAGTATATTATCCGTGAAAATTCGACCTTGAACTTTTATTCAATTTTCACTGCTAAGCAACGGAGTGATTTTTTTTTATTCTCGCTTATTTTCTGTCGGTCTAGTTCCGCCACTGTTGTTGTGCCAATCACCGACGGACCGGCGCCAACAGCTTTACTTCCTCATGCGATGGAAGGCGTGATCCTAGAGATTTTTCGCCTCAGAAAATCTCCCGGTGTCGACGAGGATTGAATCTTGACCAGTTGGGTTGGTTATGAGTGGATCATACCACCTCACAAACATCGACACCTATGTCGGCGTTGGGATTCGAACCCAGGCGTCAAGCGTGGTTGGCGGAGACGTTACTAACCATGCTAGGCCCCCGCCTTAAGCAACGAAGTGATAATGAAAACTAAAGTATCAGAAAAATTGTCCATCATTTTATCAATCCAATGGTTACATCAGTATTACCGTTTAAAATCTTTCATTCTGACGTCACACTTTGGTGTTAGTTTCCGCAGAATGTATTCCGATATAGTGCGGTAAGACGTAGTCCTACGTCAAAACTTACCACCAGTTAGGTTGCTGATTAAGAGAGAGCATCCACGCTTCCAGCTGCCATCAGCGTAATACTCATTATGTTTGCATCCACGATATGCAAAATACACCTTCAAAGATACCTTAATGAATAACCAAAGTACCCAAACACTTCACTTTGCTCTAAACATTCGAAAAAAAAATCACGAAAATTCATTATTTTTCGTCCTTCCAGAGTAGGGTCCCCCCTTAAGTCTAATATGCGTAATTTGACGTAATATTTGTGCTAAAGAAATAGTGAAATGATAGAAATAAATGGTAATTACGAACACTGCAATCCAGAGCAACGTCGGGAACGTTCAAATAGAACAACATATTTTGCTCAAGCGGCTAGTTTTAAACAGTCTTCGGGTTACGTTTCTTCTCATAACTTTCGAACCGCATATCAAATTGTTATGAAATTTATTAATTGCAAGCTTGAACCCGTTCATATGATGATAATTTTTGTTCAAATAAGTCATGTTATCTTAGTGATAGGTAATAGGCATTCGTTCTTTTTACAATCTAAGAGTCAGTTCGCGAGAGCCGCAACCAACTTTCTGAGGGACGTTGTTTTGATGTTCTCCGATTGAGCAGAAACTTTCAACGTTTGTTTGTCTATTCAAGGTAGTAAGTTTTGCGAAATTTCAATTTTTTCATCAAGGTTAAGTGGGCCGTTTACGCCTAAAAAAAAGATATGTCCAAAAACGTCCAAATACTGAAAAAGGTTAAAAATGGTAACCCCTGCTAGACTTAATGGATTTAGAAAAAAAATTGTGTTATTAATCTACACTAAAAGCACTTCAAAATGGATAGTCACAATATATGGCAAAGAGGCAACATAACGAACAATATATATTTTCCTTTTAAAAATTGTTATTTTTCAGGGTCATCCTACTCTCCTCAACATCGCTGAGCTGTTCAACAAAAAATGTCCCGGTTTTGAATTTTTTTTTTTGAATTGTCATTTTTTATTTGGCTGCAACTTTGCATAGACGTTCCTACAGGCAAAAGATGCCATTTTGTGCTATTGGTTTAATTTTTTGGAACACTTCTCATTTTTAGGGAGCTATTGAAAAATGCTATTTTGGGAAGGTATTGATGATTACAAATATTTTGAGGGGCAAAACGGTTTGTTTGATCGGTGGACGTCTTCTGCAAAGTTATAGATAATAATTTTGTCTTTCCGATAAAAACATACACACTAAAATAAATTATTTATTTTTTGTAATGAAGCTAGAAGAAAAATTAAAAATTAGTTATCTGAAAATGGTCAATTTTTAAAATCTAATATTTTTTTCATAAAAACTACAAAAGATTACCTAAACAATGCAATCGGTCCGATCATGGAGAAACCAGCAAAAAAATGTTAGCTTTTGCCGTTTTTGAGATTTGACTTTACCATTACAACTAAGACTTTTTAAAACCGAATTTTTCCTAGACGATAATTGTATGTTTCTTGTTTTGATGCCAGTGAGTGCAATAGCTTTCTAGGAGAAAGGCAAAAATTAGTGAATAATATAAACTCTTAGGAACACATTTATTTTTATAACTTTTTGACCAAATGTTTGATAATTACAAAAATCATCAGATTAATAAGATTGTTGATATCAGTCCAGCCATCTTTGGCAAAACGAGTGAATTCAAAAAGTTCTCTGAACACTTTTCTTTTCATAACCTTTGGCCCACATGTCCAATCATCATTAAAGTCGTAAGTTAGGGGTTTGAAGATAACCCGTTTATTTAATACCAGGTTTGTTTAAATCGGTTGTGTGGTTTCTGAGATAATGAAGTTTCGTGACTCAACATTTTCTTCTATATCTATTAGGGCGGAGAATCATTGTATGGAAAAAACAAAACTTGATAGCAGAAATCCAGAACCAAGTTTTTTTTTGTTCTATTTGGAGCCCCAAACAATCCTAAATTTATCTGAAGTCGATTGGTTTAGTCTCATCTTGGCGCATTGCATTTCAAATTTATATGGAGATTTGTATGGAAAAGCCAACGTTTTTGCATTTTCCATTCTAAAGAGCTCAAAGTGGCTCAAACCATAGGTTTTATGACTTCAAATGGTAGGTTTTTATGATGCCTAACAACTTGGCCGAAGACATCAAAGAGCTAGCATGTCCCAAAATAGTTGAAGAATTTGTTTATAAGACACGACCGCAGAGTTAACGTAGTATACGGCAGCCTGTCTCATGTTAATGTATTTTTTGGAATAGATTTGGGAATACACAAATCGGTCTAAAAAAGTTAATGGTGTTTGTCAATGCCATTTATTGACAACTGAATAATTGTTTTCAACATGGCAAATTTTATTTAGTTCTGAATGATTTACAGTAATAATTAAATTCTACATGAGGTGATTCATTTGCAATTATATATGAAAATTTTAATCGCTATACTACAAGCCACGCGTACGCTATATAGCAAGCCACACACGCTATAGACATGCACAGACACGCTACATTCATGCAGACACGCTATAAACATACACACACGTTATATAGCTGTCTCGCTATAAACATTTACATACGCTATACAGCTAGCCACGCACGGTAGCCACACGCTATATAGCAAGCCACGCTCGCTATATAGCAAACCACACACGCTATATACCAAGCCACGTGCGTTATATAGCAAGTTACACACGCTATAAAGCAAGCCACGCACGCTAACCAGACGCTATATAGCAAGCCACACACCTTTTATAGCTAGCGACACACGCTATAGATATTCACACACGTTATGCGCACACACCCTGTATACATACGCTGGATGATGGTGGCTTCTCAAACCAGCTGGCGGTGCGAGTCTCTTTCAGTTTCGGGTTGTATCTACCCAACGATATCTGAATTGGATTACCGCTGGTGGGGTCCAACTCAGATCGAAGGGAAGACGAACTGAAAGAGGTAGGAACTGCAGCTAACCACTACCACCGCCCCTGTTGCCCGCTGCTGATCCACGTTGCCTTCGCCTACTGCCATTGGTGTTAATGTCCGCTGCTGCTGCCTGCTGCTAGTTAACTGATTTGCTTGAGGAGAAACAGTCTCTTATATAGCCCAAAGAGTGCATGTCCGGCTAACTAGGTACTTCATTTTGTCGTCCTTTTTAGGGAAAGGCAACAAGCAACCAATCAAAAGTCGACATTTGTGTTTCGACAAAGTTCAACAATTTATAGTTTATAGTTACAATAGTTCGAACAATTTGGACGGGTGCTTAAATGATTTTCAAATCGATTGCTGCAAAAATGACAGAAATCCGTTGGAAACTGACTGGGTTTAAAACGTTTGAAATTGGACAATTTTCGTGACGATGCTCGATGCTTCCGGTTTTGAAATTGGATCCCTGTATTGAAGTTGGGTCCCTGTATATGTTGCCGTAAGACGTATATTACGTCAAGAATACTGGAGTTGTACAAAGTTGAGTATGTCGAAATTTATGTTGCAAATCATTTTTCTGCCAACACTGCCGGTGTACCGGCGTTAGTCAGATTTCCATCAGAAGTAATCTCTGAAACACGTTGTAGATTCTACCTACGCCTAGAATATTGACCTGAATTTGTTTGTTTGATCCAGCTGAGTGTATAAACTCGTTACGACAGATTATTTCTGATGGGAATCCTACTGGCGTCGATACATTGGTAATGTTGGCAGAAAACAAGATTTTCTGCATTTATATCGACATACTTAACTTTGAACAGATCTAGCTCTTCTTAAGGACATCCTAGTTCTTCAGTGCCTTCTGCAAAGTTGTAAGGCATCTAAAATACTATACTTTTACATAATGTAGTGCATTATCAAATCATCATTGAGCTCTCTGGAAAGGTAAATGCAAAAAAGTAGGTTTTCCAGATAAATTTTCATTCAAATTTGATATGCAATGCGCCAAGCAGAGACAAAACCAATCGACTTCCGGTAAGTTTAGGGTTGTTTGAGGCCCCGAAAGGAACCAAAAAATCTTGGTTCTGGAAAATCGATCACTTTTCTCGACCCTAATATCTATAAATACGAATATATGTCTGTCTGTCTGTTCCCTATAGACTCAAAAACAACTGGACCGATTACCGTGAAAATTTGTACATAGGGGTTTTCGAGTACGGGGAGTAATCCTAAAATATTAGTTTTGCTCTATTTCATAAGCGTAGGTAAGAAGGGGTTAATTTTTAGTTCATGAACGTGAAAACTTCCTCCCCGATAACCGTGTTTTTTTTTTGCTCTTAACCAACAGACAAATAATATAGTCCAAATGGTGACTAGTTTACTACACTAAACATTAATACAACGAGTTTTTGAGTCTAAGTTGTATTTTTGCGACGTTACTGTCCGAGGACCTTTCTGAACCTCAAAGGCGTTGAAAGGATGAGTGGGGAGGGGGGGGGGGGGGTTAAACCTTTGATGATTTCAAAACTGCGGGACCGATCAGTATTAAATTCGGTATTTAGAATCAATATTTATTTATTTTGAAACCAAAATGATACCCAGAGGCCGAAAATCGAACTTGGACACTATTTTTGAAATCCAAAATGGCGATTTCCGGTTTCCAGCAAGCAGCCTGAAATTAGCGAATACCACCCATTGTAGATAATGCCCAGAGACCTAAAATCAACTTTAGACACCTTTTTTAAAAAAATACAAGACTTCCGGTTTCCGAAAATGACCAAATATCATCCCAAGACGCCATTTCGAAGTTCGAAATAGCAACTTCCAGTTGCTGGAAAAGAGCAAAAAATAGTCATCCCAGAACCGAGATGAAATACAGGATGACGGCTTCCAGTTACCAAAAATGACCAAATACTAAATTGTATGGTTATATTGAAAATCGAAATCGATGGCTATCGGCCGAGATCCGAATTCAGATCATTTTTTAATCCAACATGACGACATCCAGTTTCCGAAAAACAACTTGTTATCACCAAATATCACTCAAAATGGCTATTTCTGTAATCGAGATGATGCACATAGGCCAAAAATCTACTCCTGACGCCTTTTTTTAATTCAAAGTGGCAATTTCCGGCTATGAAAAAAGACCAAGAATATTCATTTCGGAATCGAGAGATACCGGAGAATGAACTTAGGTGCCACTTTGACATTCAACGAGGTGACTTCCGGCTTTCGGAAAACAGCCTTCAATGGCCAAACACTAATATGGGTACAGTGAACACCCGATTATATCAGTACTCGATTTTATCTGCCCCCGATTTTATCACCTTTTTCACCCGATTTTATCGTCATAATACATTTCATCAAAAACATGTCAGTATTAACTGATTTTCTATTTAGATTCAATATTTTAGTACTTTTGCACAGCTCTGGGTAGAATAACATCATTCTGGATATAGTTTTCATTGGAAACTCAACCATTGCACAGTGTTTTATTTTGGCGTTTTCGTTCGATTAATTGAATCGATTAATTGATTCAAGCCATAACGTATATTCATACATTTTTTTAAGCAATTTTTCGGTATAGAAAAATGGGTGATCAATTCACCTAAAAGTTAGATAGAAAATTGCCTTCTTCATTTGATTGAGATAGACGCCTAGCGTCTTCAGCAAATCTTTTCATATTACGAACCATATGAAGTTTTCTTTCAAAAGGCACTAAAAATCTCAATTCTCGTTCTAACTTTTTCCCACATTTTTCCAAATTTTTAAACCTTCTACAAAGTTATCAGCTAGTAACTTTGGAGAACTAGTAGGGGAGAACCGTACAAGACGCACCAGTTGGGTAAGATGGCCCATGCTATTAATTCCCCAAAATACTTACACATGTGGCTTTATATGACGAAATTATTCGCTTTTCTCATAAAAACCCAGCTTCTCTGCAGTTCTCATATAAAAAGGTGTGCCATAATGAGTAAAATACTCAGAAAACTGTACATTTGGCTGTGGCTATGTCCAACATGTAATTATTCATGAATTTTATTTAAGCTTTTATGACTAACTGACTTATAAATAATACAAAAAACTATGGTTCCCCTAACCTTGACAACTCTGGAGTTTATATTACTATGAGTATTTCAAATTATTTCACTAGATTTCGTCAACTTTTACCTAAAAACATTCAAAATTAAAATTGCGACAGAATGCACTATGAAGAGCTTGCAGGAGATTGCTTGACAACTTAGAGCATGTTCCATTATTTTTTATTTTACTTTCGAGACTTCAAGTGCTTCTCACTTCGCGTGCTGATTTCTGCTAGTGGCATATTAGCCTACTGATTTGGAGCATACTGACCTTCGTTGTGGTGCGTTTTGGTCACGGGCTTGTTTGGCGGCAATGGTAATTTTACCAAAAAAGACATTGAAATCGAGTATTTTATAATAAACTTCGTTATAAACATACAATAAATAGATCCTACAATCATACTACACGTTCAATGTCGCTTTGAAATGCTGTAAATCGCGAAAATGCTTAACTGGTGCGTATTGTACAATCCTCCCCTAGTGAAATTTATGTTTCACTTATATGAGAGCCCTCCCTTCCAGAGAAGGGAAGGGTGTCAAGTTACCATTGACTACTTCTTACTCCTAAAAACCTCACCATGTCAAATTTGGTTCCAATTGCTTGATTAGTTTTCAAGTTACGCAGAAGTTTGTTATATTTTTATGGGAGCCCTCCCTTTAAGAAGAGGAAGCGGTCTCGAGCTACTCTAATAACTTTTTCCGGCCTCGAAACCCCTACATAAAAAATTTTACGCCGTTTGGTACAGTAAAACTACTGTACGTCTAAAAGGATTAGGAAAACAGACAGACAGATAGAACTGCTTTTTCATATGATTAGATTTCTTGTAGTAATTTTAAACGCTTATTTTACACATTAAATTATTGGTTTACCATCTTTTAGAACAGAATATGAATAGATAAAAATTTCCCGATTTTATCACTTATCCTATTTTATCACCCCAAACATCATCAAAGGGGTGATATAATCGGGTGATCACTGTATTTCCGTAATCAATATGATACACGGAAGTCAAAAATCGACACCAAATGCCATTTTGATATCCGAAGTGGCAATTTCCGGTCGCTGGAAATCAGCCGAAAACGCCATTCCAGAACCGAGATGATGCTCAGAGACCGTAATTCAATTCAGACATCATTTTTAATTTCAAGACGGTGACTTCCGGTTGTTGGAATACAGCCAAAAATGACCAAATACCAAACAGGATGGTTATTTCTAAAATCAAAATAAGGTAGCAACTTCCAGTTTCTGAGTAACAGCCAGAAATGGTGAATTACCACCTAATATGAATATTTTCAAACCGCAAAGATATCCAAAGGCCGGAAATCGACCCCAGATGAAATTTTAAATCTTTACAGGGCCACCACACAATTTCTAGGGAGTCGTTTTATTAGTTTTTGGAGTGGGAAGTTGACTTCGAACTTATTCTTTGTGATCATTCTCAAATGCATTAATGCAAGTAATATAAAATAATATTGAGGTAGTTATCAAAATGGATGAATATCCTTTTTATTTACAAAACAAATACACTTCACAAATTATTTCGAATCGAAATAACAGATTCCAAATTGGTTATTAGCACAATACTTCAGCTATTCGTAGCCAAAATAATGAACTTAGTATCAGAACGTTTCTTAAAGTTTCTAACATTTTTACTTATTGCTTTTTTCCTGAATGTATTCGTTAGAACTTTATTAGGAATTGGAACATTGCAGCAACATAATTCAACAAGACAGATTTTTGGGCAGAATACATACAGTCTTTTATATATATGGTAATATAATTATTTGTTTGATATTATGTCGACTTGAGAGATAAACGGTTGTAAACTTGATGGCGCAGCAACGCGGGCCAGGAATCAGCTATACCTTTTATTTGAAAATTATTTTGTGAAAATCGATCTATCCATCGCTGGGAAAGTGGGTGAGTTCAAGCAGTCTAACGGACAAAGTAAAAGTTAAAATGCTACAGGGTCCTAGGAAGGAACTAGATCTTCTATACGTCAATAATTTTGTTAAAATTGGTCTAGCCATCTCTGAGAAAAGTTAGTGAGTTCAAACAGTCTTTGCAACATGCTTCTTTGCATAACTTTTGAACCACATGTCCAATCATTATAAAATTAATCTACAAATGGTTACAAAAACAAGTCCGTTCTTTTGATACCAATTTTGTTAAAATCGGTTGTGTAGTTTCTGAGATAATGAAGTTTCGTGAGCAATTTTTTATCTTTGATTTTTCCAGTGATTGCTATACCTTTGTAAAAGAAATGCAAAACTGTTTTCATGGATATCCAAGCAGCTTGCAGCTGTTATCGTTCAAAATGTTTATATTTTCTGAATTGACCGGCTAATTTTCTTCAAATCGCACCCCTTAGTATGGCCATAATCAAAAGAGTTCCAGAGATATTCGTAATAGAAGTAGACGTTTTAAGCAAATCAGAGTGAATTTTACTTTTTTTCTTTCTCGTCAAAAACTTAGATTTTCTTTTAGTCATGGTCACAAATGCAACCTGTCTAGAAATAAACTAATACATTATTTTGGGAAAAAATGGTCAAGAAATTTAAAAAAATATAAATTCCAAGAAGCAGTGTAGCCAAATATGTTCATTTCGCATCTGAAAAATTAAATTGCGTTTTTCTGCAAATGGGTATATCTTGATTTGAAATTTAATAATCTCAGAGAGATTGTTTGGAGAAAATCTCACTCGAAAAACACTTATCACGCCTAGGTTTTCTCTAGTAGTCGAGCATTCTAAAGGAAGTCAATTTATTTCTTATTTTAAGCAATCTTCTTTTCTAAGATTTTTCATACCTTCGGAAATGTTATATCGTTGAATATTCTAGAAACCGCATATGAAAAAATATCGAAGGAATCTGAAATTTATGCATTTTGAGCGGCAGTGTTGCCAGATATGTTGTTTTTGCATTTGAAAAATAAAAGTAGCATTTTTCGGCAAATTAGTATATTTTGTATTGAAATTTGGCAAATTCATTGTGTTTCTGAGGAAATTTTATATACATATTATATACTCACTTGCTAAAAATTGCAATCTAATTTTTCAAATGAAAAAAAAAAGAAAATATCTGGCAATACTGCCGCTAGAAATAGATATTCTTTTTAGATTCCTAACCTAATTTTTTAAAAATAATTTATCAGCTAATTGCTAGATATTTTGTATTTGCGGCCATAATTGAATGAAAAGTCGAGTTTTTTGAAGATAAATGGCATGGTAAGGTCTCCCGAAGCGACGGGTGGTACAATCGGAACTAAAGTGGGAGCCTGGGACCCTCCTGAATCCGGCTCTGGTCATGTTGATAAAAAGTATTTTTTGTAAAAATATAAAATCTATTGCTTCTTTTACAAAATGAAAACTCAAGTTTAAAGATTGATTCAAGTTAAAAACGGCCGATGAAATTTTTGCGTTTTTTATAGAGCATTTAGTATGAATTATAAGTTTCATATAGGTTTCCAATATCATTTCGATTATTGCCAAAAATGATTTTTTAAAAGGTTTGAGAGAAAAAACGTTCCCGAACCAGGATTATTTTGCCGTACAAAAAATGGATAGACTATTTCACTAACAATAACATTGTGTCAAATGTACCGTTACGGTTGTTCAGAAAAAGTTTGCATTCGTTATTAACCTACCAATTTTGATGTTGACGCTACAGATTATTAATAGCAGCAAATACAAGCTGATCAATACATACTTTACACAGTAAAGCCACTGCAATACCCATGTTTAGGCATGATTCTTTGTCGGCGGATCAAAAATAAAGAGAGAAAAAAACAAAGGTTCATCAATTTTTAGTCCTGAATAGTGTTAAAACACCGCTCAAGTCTGCTAATCCTATGCTTCTGCTTTGCGGTAATCTGATTTATCGACTGCTTAGTGGTTGGCCCTGATTGGTTCAGCTCGACTCATTCGCGTATCGAAAATTTTCGCCGTTACCGGATTTAGAAAAAAAATATCACCTGGTCGGCAATTTCTCTCCGCCACTCGAAAATACCGCCCGAGCGCATACTTCAAGAGAAATCCCTTTTTGGATGGGACTTTCTGGCAGCAACAAGTAGGTAGTGGGTAAAGCGAAAAATATTTGAAAATTATTCAAATTAGCCTATACGTGGTCGAACGCATCCGGACGTACCAATACTAACGGGGGGGCCGTCATCGGGTCGGCTGGGTGTCGTAGGGATCCTGTGGAATTTAGCCCGGACAAATGACTGAGCCCCCCTTACTGTCGACTATTTTCGGCCAATTTCTTTCGATTGCTGTCGGTCGTTGCACGCATCATAATAGCGCGTTTTCTCGCAGGGCACTAACACTTCAGATGACCAGTGCGGATGTGACAGTATTGAATGAACCGATCGTCCGGGGGGCTTTCAACCAAAGCCGCCACCTCCGCCACCTCGACGGCAGAAAAGCAGCAAAATACACACATTCATCATTATTACCGGGTGTGGGATTTCGCTCTCTTTCTTTTTGGGGAGGCTTTCTTTCTCTCTCACACTGTTGGTCTTTCACAGTACACATAGTGCGCTTCTCACCGCTGGCAGGCAATGAAGCTTTTGGGGGCCTGCACTGCTTTCTTCTTTCTCCGCTGCTGCGTCCGCAACCTTAAACTTGATCGACGTGCGCACATTTCTTCATTCGGAAATCGGCCCGTATCGTGTGGCTGTGTTGGTACCGGCGCTCATTCGGGCTCGGGTGTCGGAAAACACGCGGTCACACATGAGGCCTGGACTGCCGGGGGCCCCCGGAACCAAAGAGAATAAAACCCGCAGCAGCATTGTCTTCCAGTCACAGTTCACCGGTTGCTTTCCAACAATTAACAGCTCCTCTTGGCCCGATTGACGGAGTGAGCTTGTGGTAGCTTAAGAGAGATAAAAAGACGTGTCGAGAAGTGTCCTGCATTCAGTGTGGTGTCCTCCGAGAAACCGGAAGGTGTGCTTTTCTGTAATCAAGAAGGAATAGAAAAAAAATGAAGCAATTTGTCGTGTTGATCGCCGTTTTGGCCGTTGCGGCTGCTGCCCCTTCGGAAACCGATGGATTATTGTCCAGCGCGCTTAAGTTCGTCAAAGATTGCGGCGACAAATCGATGGTGCTATGTGTCAAGGTAAGGGAAAACCTGCGAAGAACGCTTTAACTTAGTGAGTGAAGAGGTGTGACCTGAATTGAAGTAGAACAACGCTAAAACATAATATACCCGAGTGTGATTCTAATCTGGAACTTTTTCGGAATGAAAGTGATTTTAGAAATCGTGCAATGCAAAGCCAGAGACGATTTAAACTGGATCATCATGAACACTTGTGCTTAATGACCATCGCAACTAGGCAATGGAGTAGCAACTTTTCCAGTGATGCAATAAATAGGATGATCTTTCTCGATCCAGTTCGTTACTGTACGGCAGCAAAACGTGCATAACAAGTTGAGCAGAACGAGTTACCGTAAACTTTGCGATGTAATTATGAAATTCAGCTCTGCAAAAAAAAAGTGCGCATCATAATGGTTGTGATTATTTGCCAATTGGTAGACTGCTCACATGTAGAAGTAGAAAAAAAAAACTTACTAGCGCATCGTCTAAGAGTGATGAACGGAACCACCGAAGGAATCGGGAACAGATATACAAAACAACTCTCCCCGAATAACTGTTTTCAAGCAGCAAAACCAGCTTGAAATCTTGCAAAACACAACGTATCTTGAGAGCAGGGCAGCGGTTGCACACTTCCCAAGCATTCCTCATCCAGCGAATAAGCCCATCAACGTGTATTGATTACTAACCTATTTCTTCTCCTATTTTTCTTCTCTTTTGTCTTGGCTTGCCGTTTCCCCGTCCATCCCAACCTAATATAGGAACGAGCTCTTCAGTATGTGGACGGTGCCCAGGGCGATATCGAGATCACCGAAGGAATCAAACTGGTCGAGACCGAGAAACCAACTGCCCAGGGCCGCTCGCTGAACGAAGTCGATCTGCCCGTGGACCCCGAGGCCCGCGAGTCGGAAATTGACAGTCTGCTAGTGGACCGTGCTGCCCGCTTCCTCGGATCACACACCCTGCAGTTCAAGGTGCCGAAGGATTCCATCGAAGACATGCAGCGCTCTCTGGATGAAGGTAATTTTCCCACGCACAATATTTTCCGCACTGCATAAAATTACTGACTCACTGGCAGACAGGGGCTTGACTCATAACAGGGGGAGAGGGGCAGAAACGGGGCGTAGTAAAACTAGCATGCGAGATTATGATAATGATGATTATTATTACGTTAGCGAAGCAATCGCTGACGGGTTGCTCGCGGCTCGGTTGAACGAATCCCTTTGCAAACGAACGGTAGCTAGTACGAGCAGACCTCCCCATTAAGCAGACACAGCCAAAGCGAGTCAGTCAGTAAGCCACTAAGTCGCACTGAACTTGACCTCGTCAGACTGACTCGTGACTTTCCGCTCCGGTGGAGGTTGTTTTTCACAGCAGCGGTAATGACAGTGAGAGACTGCACAATGGGCATTAGTGTTCAGAACGCCCGAGTGGTGGATTAATTGTTTTTTTTTTTTTCTTCTCTTTCTACGCTGCCCTCCGGGTTCGTTGCTTGGGAAGTGAGAAACTCTTTTTGTTTGGTTATTGGAGAGATTGAGCTTTACGCATGCAGCAATCGGTGCCAATTAGTGTGGGATTTATTGGCTGCCTTTGTAGCGGTAAATTGCTTTGTATATGCGATTTTAGCTAACTGAGTGTCTTTTATTATTATTTGTTTATTAGTTAGAAGCTATTTTTTATTGGTGGGCTATTTTTATTTGGACGATGCTCATTTAGTTTTTGGACAACTTTTGAGATTATTCTCTATGAGCAGCACGATATTTTAATATTTATTCGAACTGATTATGAAAGTTTCGAGCAAAATTGTTATTGAATTCATCATTGTTTTTTTGGGCTGGTGTTAATCGAACAAACGACGATTTTATCGTAAAACTCGGTTGTTTCTGAATGATATTATGGCATATAAAAATATGAATGCAGAAAGCATAGATTCGATATATTCATTATTTTATTATTATTATTTTGTTGGCATGTATGTCTGAAATTAGTTTGAAAGCTATATAAGAAAATATTGTTTTATGTATCATAAAATCCAATTTATTATCATTTGTTCACACTGCAAGCGAAATTAGAATTCGAATTTGTAAGTCATAATATGTACTGGCTCAGTTAGAACATGTTTATTGGAACTTTGGCACAATAATGTTCGTATTATCGACTGTTGGAACTGGAAACTTTTTTTATTTGCATTTTGTTATTTACTTACTTAGTAACTTATTACAAAGTGTATACTGATTGCTGGTTATAATGTTAAATTTACTGATATTCCTAATAATACCAGGTTCTTGGTTTCCTAAATAAAAAAAAGTTGCTTTTGCTTCCATGTCATTTTAACCAATTCCAGTTTGTTGAAAAAGATGATGGTAAATTAACAAATTAATGTGGCCCGTCATTTGCCCATTTTCATTGACGACTTTAAATAGGCAAACTTTATTTCAAGTAATAATATTAAACGCCAGTCAAGAAACATACTCTAAGTATTATCGTGCAGGAAATTTCTTTAAGAAAAGTAAAATTGTTATGTGAAAGTTATTTTAAAAGTATAAAATTAATTATTATCATTTGCTCAATATATTTAAAATTTGCACAAAAAGTAATGTTCAGTACCATAAAAAAAACAAAACCGATCGAAAATTATAAGTA
Source organism: Wyeomyia smithii (assembly GCF_029784165.1). Taxonomy (NCBI): domain Eukaryota; kingdom Metazoa; phylum Arthropoda; class Insecta; order Diptera; family Culicidae; genus Wyeomyia; species Wyeomyia smithii. The sequence goes on along the minus strand of NC_073694.1, from coordinate 141,238,052 downwards.
TCTAATCTATGAGTGCCCACGATACAAGAAAATCAATGTCTTTGCATTATTATTTAATATTACCACATTGAAAAAATAACAAGCTAACCTCCGAACAGCTCAAACATGGCTCAATCAACCGCCCATTTCGCCCAAGATCCGCTTCGTGACGGTATCAAACCGCATTGCATTACGTGTAGTACACCATAAACACAGAAAAAAACTTCACATCGTACGATGCACATCTGGTTTGCCTGGGTTGGGAAACCGAAACGCCAATAATCTTCGCTAGCGGTTACGTAACGAGCAACACGGAAGAAATCGAAAGTTTCGAAACTTTCACCCTCGATCAACCCGAGCCGGATTTCGCGAGTTTACCATTCACCACTGCCCCCTTCTACTCCCTGCTTCACGCTGTGCAGCATTGAAACTGAATCTTGGTTATCTGTTTTCTTTCAGCCCGTGGCAAGAAGAAGAAGGTCAAGAAGCTGCTCCTGCCACTGTTGCTGCTGCTCAAACTGAAGGCCGCTGCCCTGCTCCCGTTGGCCATCGGATTCTTGGCCCTGATCGCCTTCAAGGCTCTGATCGTCGGTAAGATCGCGTTGATCCTGTCCGCCATCATCGGTCTGAAGAAACTGTTCGACAAGAAGCCCGAGCAGAGCTACGAGGTCGTCGCCCACCCGCACTACTCGCACTCTACCTCCTTCGACGATCATCACGGATACGCACGCTCTCTGGATGCCCAGAATCTGGCCTACTCTGCTCACACCCAGTAAGCTTGCCATAATGCTGTGTAGCGAGAATCAGTGCCCTTTCCCTGTCATCATCCCACTGTTTGCCAGAAACATACAATGATCCCTTCTCTATGACCCTTAGTCTTTCTCCAACATGATCCTTCTAGAGTGCGACTCACACTCTCGCGCAATCACACTCTTGTGATCCGGGCTGTTGTGATGTCGGCAAGCTGCTAGTTAAGTAGGTTTCAATTCTCGTCCATCATCCTTTTCTTACCTCCAAGTGATTCCGTCGGGTGAGATGCGACAGCGCACCTTCTCCCATGTTTCCACTGAGAACCACCCGAACATCCACAAAAAACACTCAGCTAGATTAATTTAATTTATTTGCAATGAAAAGAAAAGGCGTATTTAATAATTTATTTGCTCGAGAATATTTATTTAGATTATTTGTTTTTAAAAGTAGTTTTTTCTTTTCTCTTGAACTGTTCTCATCTATTCTAATCTAACACTGTCGCTGTGACTCTTCTCCTAAAATCTATGCATGTGACATGTTTTCCTGAATTTTTCAATGCCAAATAATGCTCACTAGAAAATCACGATTACGGATTAAAAGGCCTAGAAGATGTACAGACGATGCCAGTCTTTGAGAACACCTAGAAAAAAGAAATATCAAAGTGAAAATACGTAAAGTTCAAAATAGTTGTAGCCCGGACTGAAACACATCCGCGCAGTAATGTCAGTAATCTGAGATCTAGCTTTAGCCAATAGCCAATAATAATGGGTCATTTAAAGAAACGAAGAAAAAGAAGCCAAAAAATTAAGCCCCCCAGCACGTATCGATAGCCTCCTCCAGACACAAGACTGTACAGACGCTGACTGACCTCGGAACGGGGCTGCGTCCCTCTATTTTTGGTTGCTCCAAAAATTGGAAAGTGTGCCGGCGCCAAACACCAGCATCGGTAATTACACGTTGCACCTTGCATCCGCCGTGTTTTCGGCAACGGTCGAGTCCACATCCACATGGAACCCGTTCCGCATACTCGAGAGGGGTCGCACCGTGGCAATCTTACCGATCTTTGCTGTTGAGGGGCACTTGACCTGGAGGTGCCCACACCCGATGGACTGATTATGCAAAGCACTCGTGAAACGTAAAAGTTTATATTAAACTGTAGTAAAGTGACTTCTCTTGCACTGAAATATGAATCCTCTCTCGTCTAAATAACTCTTTAGTATGCGCCCAGGTGCTCCAAACTTTTACCAAAACACTCATACTCAAGATGAAATAAACTTTCTCTACCTCGGATCTCCTAAAGAACCGCGTGCCTCGGCACGCGCTAATGCGGTATTAGTATTTCAATTTTTCATTTAAATGCGCAAATAACTGAATTCTTCATTCTACCATTCTGCTCAAAGCAACCAAATCTTCCGCGCTCTCACGCCTCTCTCATATGTCTCCGCAGCGCGTCCCTCGAAACCCCGCGCGACTCGTAAGAAAAATGCTAACACAATCTTAAAAACAAATAACTATTTGCAAAAATCTTGTAAGAATGATCTGTTCTGTTATTTATTGTTTAAATTATTGAATGAAAAGAAAAAACACAATCAATTCACACGAAGAAAAAAATGAAATAAAATTGAAAATTAAAAACATTCCACATCGATTTCCCATGAAAGAAATTCCTGTCAAAATAAGCCTCGTTGGGGACTACGAAAGAGAAACCAGCCAACTATCCTGCCCTTGTCGCGGTTTTGTCGGTCAACGACCCCCTATTTACCTCACATCGCTTGGTTTTGAAACACAAAACCGAAAACCCGGCTCTCCATCGAAAGTAAAACAGCAACGATAATATTCCGCTTCTCCGGAGCCAAACATAGGTGCACGGGTCGAGATATTGGCTGCACGAGAACATTTTCCTGAGAAATGATCAAACCCATTGTCCACCGACCGACCCCCAGCGACGCGTCTTTGCTTACATTTTTGTTTCGTTTTGCCCGACGAAGGGAAAGTTTTGAACTGCGATACCCGAGGTAAACCTCTTTTTTTTGTCGTCATTCGAGATTGAAAGTGTTGACCGCAATAGTAAGATGATCAAAGACCGAAAACGCCCACGGCTTCCATTTTTTTCCATATGGCTTTTTATTTATTTTTTCGTTCAAAATCGGAAACACGGACACGCTACACGCACGCTGCTCTGGCATGTACAAAAAGACAAAGAGAAAGTTACGGGTCCCACGGCAGTGGTCACTCGCCCCCATCGTATCGGTCCGAAAGCCGATACTGTAGTGTTTACGATTTTTAATTTCAACAATGTAATAGCGTTCCGGGGCAAAATACGTGCGACCACTTTCTCACGCATCCGATCACTTGCCGCCGCCGTTTTTACTGTTGTTCGACATACGAGAGGTGGAGAAGCGGGACGGAGTGAAATAAAATGGAGTGGTATTCAATAACGAAAATTAATGCTGATTTGATTGCTTCGTAAAAACCTGCGTGATCGCAAGGAGAAACCGTCTTGGCCTCGATGGACGCGTGATTTGGCACGAGCATCGGTGTCCCTCGCGTATGCCCATACAAATATGCGCAGCACATCGCGGCTCGGTGCCTCGGCGGCACTGTCAGGTTATTGAATTCGAATCATCGACACTGTTGGCCGAATTTTGAGGTTCAGGTTTCACTTTCTTTGGAAATGAAACGGAGAAAAGGTGTGCCGACGTCTTTAAAATAATGTCAGCTGGTACTGAGTCATGTGTGGTTATGAACCCGTCATTGGTGGTAAGTAAAAACACGATTCAGTCCATCTTGAGACGAAACACTGGCTGGAATTTATATTTTAACAGATCACATTACGCCGAAACTGTGCGAGGAGACAGTATTTTATTCAAATGAAAGATTTCACGTTAACTTCAATTCTCTGGGTAGTATCGCAGATTTTATTAAAATGACGACTAGCTATATATTAGAGTGGGGAATCGTTATATGGAAAAAACGAAACTTGATAGCAGAAAGCCAGAACCAAGTTTTTGTTGTTCTATTTGGGACCCCAAACCATCCCAAATCTATCGGAAGTCGATTGGTTTTGTCTCCGCTTGGCGCATTGCATTTCAAATTTATATGGAGATTTGTATGGAAAAACCAACTTTCGTGCATTTTCCATTCTAAAGAGCTCAAAATGGTTCAAACCATAGGTTCCATAACTTCAAATGGTAGGTTTTTTGATGCCTAACTACTTGGCCGAAGACACTAAAGAGCTAGGGTGTCCCAAAAAAATACTAGAGCTGTTCAAAGTTGAGTATGTCGAAATTTATGTTGAAAATCATTTTTTCTGCCAACACTGCCAGTGTAGCGGCGTCAGTCAGATTTCCATCAAAGTAACCTCTGAATCACGTTGTAGATTTTTTCTACGCCTAGAATATTGACCTGAATTTGTTTGCTTGATCGAGCTGAGTGTACAAACTCGTAATGACAGGTTACTTCTGATGGGAATCCTACTAACGCCGGTACATTGGTAATTTTGGCAGAAAACAAGATTTTCTGCATTTCAATCGACATACTTAACTTTGAACAGCTATAGCCCTCCTTGGGGACATCTTAGCTCTTCAGTGCCTTCTGCAGAGTTGTAAGGCATCTAAAATACTATACTATAACATAATGTAATGCATTATTGGAGCATTATTGAGCTCTCTAGAAAAGTAAATGCAAAAAAGTAGGTTTTCCCATATAAATTTTCATACAAATTTGGAATGCAATACGCCAAGCGGAGACAAAACCAATCGATTTCAGGTAAGTTTAGGGTTATTTGGGGCCCCAAAAGGAACCAAAAAACTTGGTTCTGGAAAATCGATCACTTTTCCCCACCATACTATATATAAGTGGGTCAGAATTCGTGAAACGGATCACTTATAATCGCGATGTCTAATTTCTCCAAATAAGTATAAAAAACTTCGAGAGTTTCACTCGGGTGGGAGATTTTCCATTTTTTATTGAATTTGAGAAAGTTTTCAAGTTGTTATTGTCATTTGAAATTTAGGTCAAAATTGTTTTTAAACAGACATAGCTTCAAAAATATTGCATCGATTTTGATGAAATTTTCACAGCTAAGTTGTAGTTTACGAAAATATTTTTTTTGAAGAAAAAAATATTTTTTCAATAGTAACTATTTAAAACAATATATTGAAAATTTGTGTTCTGGGGCACTGAAAAATCTGACAAAAATCACAAGTATTTTTGACGAAATTTCGTAACATCCCTGAAAATTTCGCGGTGGTGTTGTTTTTGATCAAAAGATGTGGGCTTTCAAAGTTGGTGTCGCAACGCATTTTCAAGCGAGAAGCGAGTGAGCAGTACAACTATTGACAATCCCAGTTTCAGTTACATGCAAAAATTCTGTAAGGTTTGTAAAATTAGTTTGATAGTAATGATTTTTAGTCGCAAAATAGTCAAATAATGCTTAGTCTGTTACCCAACTTAATGATGAAGTATACTGTCTTCATGCCCCTAACAACTCGCAAGCCTACCTACACATTTGACTAAAAAAATAATGCAAAATTTAGTTAGGGGAAAACCGTACAGAACGCATTAGCGGGGTGAGATCGCCCGTGCTATTACTTTTAGTCATTATGGTACACTTTTTGATATGAGAACTGAAGAAAACTAGGTTTAGGGGCATTTCTCGCTTGAAAATGCGTTGCGGCACCAACTTTGAAAGCCCATATCTTTTGATCAAAAAATAACACCACCGCGAAATTTTCAGGGAAGTTTCAAAATTTCGAAAAAATATTTTTTTCTCCAAAAAAATTATTTTCTTAATTATTTTGTCATTGAACCCCCTGCAACCAACACATCGTTTTCAAGAGGAATGACAGAGCTTTCATTTGAAGTAGAAAAATATTGGCCGCCATCTTGGATTTCATAAGAAAAACGTGTTTTTGAGCAAGTTCACAACCACTGATTTTAAATTTGACATCACCATTGGAAAGCTGAGAAAAAATGCTTTAAGATACATTCAAAATATTAGGTGAGCATTGAGGTTATCTTGTCATCCTGATCACTTTTAAAAATCGAGCTTCAAACAGTTCAACGCATCAAATTAAAAATCGGTGGTTGCGAACTTGCTCAAAAACACGTTTTTCTGATGAAATTCAAGATGACGCCGAGATCCAAGATGTCGGCCAATTTTTTTCTACTTCAAATGAAAGCTCTATCATTCCTCTTGAAAACGATGTGTTGGTTGCAGGGGGTTCAATGACAAATTCAAGAGAAATAAATCAATAAAAAGGTCAAGAATTGCTCAAAAATCAATTTTCGTAAAAACCGTTTAACCGATTTGTACTCGAGGGGTCCATGAATATGAACTAACCAAAGTGGTTTTCTCATTTTTTCGCTACTTTCAATCATTTAGACAAAAAATATCCTTTTTGAAAGACCTCACGGTGACTCATGGTGGGGCGGTTTTAGCGAGAATTACTCATATCGGATGCTTCAAAAACAGAAAGAAATAAGTCTGTTTTTCAAAATTATATCTGTAATAAAAGCCAAATATCAAAATAGTGTGGAGGAACCATATTTCGCCCACCCAATGGATCTTCTCTATACCAATCCTTTTAAATGTTCAAAAGCAAATCAATTATATCCGCTATTCTCAAGCTTAATACTCATGAACTTTATGAACACCGGTACGTGATTCGTCATTTTAATATTTTACTATCTAGTGAACTATCGACATATTTTGTGTTACTGATTGGGAACAAAGATGACTAGAACAAGATATCGTTTGCCGCGGTGAGATTGTGCCAAAAAAGGATACGTTTTTGTTTCTTAGCTTGTAATGCACACATTTAGGTAAAGAGTTTGATCTAAATCACGCCAATGCACACTCAAATGTTGAGTTAACGACTGTCGCAAATATGGTTAGGTTACAATAAACTAAAATCTTGCAAAGATTTAATGAACTTTGGCCTATTCTCACCCCTTCTATGGGGTGAGATTGTGCCAAAAATAAAAAGTTGAATTTAATAGCTGTTAAATGAATAGTAGTGTATCTACGAATAATTCACATGGATAACATGATAAAACAGTAAGTATAAGGACGACCATAAACAACGGGTACTATGAAGGGGCTGTAAGGGGTTGACCAGCAACTACGTTTCATATGAATTGTAGAAAAATGTATGACTAGATCAAATCGATATCTGAAGTAACCAGTTATGAGAACGTGGCTTATAGACAGTCTCTATACACATAGTGGCGTCTCCAGTTAGCTTAGAAAGGGAAAACGTTAGGACAGACTTTTCGTTTCAATTATTATGTGTCATTGTCCACTGTATATTCAATTGGAGATTTCAAACGGATTCCATTGGATCCATTGGAGCTGCAAACGTACCCACAACCCTCCTTCCTCGCTTTAAAAGTCATCAGTTTATATAGAATAGGTGTACAAAATTTTGTTCCATACCATAAGTAATATTAGTCATTGTAAATATCCATCTAACAGTTGTTAGCTTACTGTTCTTAAGCTTTTAGTCATTATTTCAAATAATACCATAGCTAGACAACATACCCTATGTAAACAATGCAAGTGTTTTGGTGTATACAGATAAAATTCTGTAGTGAATCCCAAAAGGGCTCGAAAAGTGTACAAATTGGAAACACATTATTTTCTGAGCCAACACAGGCTGAATGCATATATTTTTATTATTTATTTTATTATAGACACTTTACACTTTGTGTGAATTCGTGTCTACTGAATGCACATTTCCTCAACACATTAGAGACAACATCCTAACGTACTAACTGAGTAGTAAGTTGATGTTGTTTCTTGATCGGGTTGGTTTGTCTGGGAGATTTTTGGATAACGTTATTTGCGCATGTTTTTCACCCTGTACTTTGGAACATTATTTAAGTGAAACAGTTCACTGATATTATCTATATTCTATTTGAAGTTGTGAATAAATATGTCATGTTTCATAAAATATTTAATTTGAGGTATTAGGTTCTAGAAATCTCGAGTAGTTTAACATATAAACGTTTCCCGTTTTAGCTCAATCTCACCCCCGTGGCTTAATCTCACCCCGGCAGACGGTACCAGACTTCCAGTTTTTCATGCATTTTGCCCACGACCCCTCTACAACGGTTAGTGCTGCCATCTGATGACTTGAATGCGCATAAAAATGGTTAGTAGCAAAACCGATTCATCGTGCATAACCCGCCAGATGAAAATAAAAACTAGATGGCCGCACCATATAAGGATATTGAAAATTAGATGGCCGCACCGTGCAAGAATATTGAAAATTAGATGGCAGGACCATACAAAGATATTAAAAAAAAATTCTCCACCTTTCACCAACTTGCCGTCATTCTCAAATTACCAGTATACAAATTAGTTCGACTTTCATTCACGCGCAGCGACAATCATGTCCGATGCATACTGCAAGAGTCAGGTATCTTGTTCTAGTCATCTTTGATTTCTTGTTGGGACGAACTGGGTTCTGGCATGATCTGCACTTGTGTTACTGGTTTGGGAAGGACATGAAAGCGAAGTAGTTATAAATTCCTATGTATGATGGGATTGGTTTGAAGATAATCATTCTGTTTGTTCTCACTCTATTCCGTATACTCATTAGGATACCAGTGTCCCAGATGTCATCCTCGGCGCAAATTGCTTTAACTCATTTACTTTTTCCCTTCCATCCTCTAGAGCATGTCTAACGGTATAGCCATGATTATCGATACGTATCACATTGAATCAAGGTCACTCAGCAGTATTATTTGAATTGAAACAAAGTAAAGAACGAAGACTATTGTCCTCTTACGGAGCTTAACCTCCATCGCATCCTAAAAAAACTTACGTTGTTTACCCTGGTGTGTGGTTTTCCACACATACAACATTTGAGTTTCGAAAATTGAATGAGGTATGTATGTGTGCGGAAGTATGTGTATGTGTGAATATTTTCATTCTAACGACCATTATATCTCGATTTTCTCAGCATCGGCTGAACCGATTCGATTGTTCTTAGTAGTGTTTGAAAGAACTTAAAGTCTAGTTATTCGATGAAAAATAACGTTTTGATCCGAAGGTTCATTCAGATATGACGTAACAAAATGTGGTCAGCTTATGTAGAAACTGATAAACTAACCGATTTTTTTTCAGAGGTTTGACTGATTTGAGTCCTTTTGGTGCTAGATGCGTTTGTTAGTATTTGGTGGGTAGATTTTTATTCAAAAATATACTTCAAATTAAATGATAATTTCGAAAGATATGTTGAAAAAAAAAAATCACAGGAAGGTTGTATGCAAAGCCACGATCGCAAGGTTGAAGTAGAATACTTTTACAAGAAAGATAACTCGGCTGCTTGCGTGTCAGTCTTTTTTTTTCTAGTAAATAAACGTTGACCGTTCATTGGCAGTATTGTAATTTCTTTTTGTTTGATATTTTGAATGAAGTTCATTTAATATTTTTAAATTTTGTGCAAATGAGAAGTTGAAGTGCTGTCGAATTGTAATATGCACACTTAATACGACATCATTAAACGGGAACGGAACAAAGGCTACGGTCATGCAGAACGCGAATGACGGCGCGATGCGATTCGCCTTACCGTGGTGAAATGTACAGCTCTTTTTAAGGCGAAGTAGAGCTATACATTTCAACACATTTCGTCTTGCCGAATCGCATCGCACCGTTATCTGCGTTCTGCATAACCGTAGCCAAACACTAAGCGATGCACGTAACACGTAATAATAGTCAGAGTGCGCATGTAGATGAAGATAATTAACTTTGGATTATAGCGCAAAACGAGAAAATATTAACTCTTCAAATATTTATTTTCGTTCTTCAAATTTCTGTTGTTCAATTTAATATCCGATGAAATGTCTGTTTATTATCTGATGATGTTATTATATAGGCCAAATAATGCATTCCCAATTCACTACGTCCATAACTCTGCCGACCGTGCTTGGGAAAGCAATCGTATAACGACCAATCAGAGATCGAATTTAGTGATTTGACAAGGCTTAAGGATTTTCAATAGTACAATAGTTCGAATAACAAAATTGCAATTTCATGCATCTGGTAGGAATCTTAGAAGATTTTCAAATCGATTGCTACAAAAACGAAGGATATCCAACGAATACTAACCGATTTATTAGCATTTAAAATTGGACATATTTCTCACCTTTTCCAGTTTTAGATTTTCATTTCACATCCCTATGTAGCCGAACTTCCTGAGAGAAGTATTCTTCTTCAAAAAACAAAACTTGTAGAAACCCCTAGTACATTACAGTATCTTGGAGGTAACTAATTGAATGATATTATGCGTAGTGTACAAAAACAATCTTGAAAAATACATTCGGATTATCTCAGCAATGGATATATTGATTTGATTTCCTTGGCTGCAATTCGAATGGCTTAAAGGCTAAAGCCTTGGTGCTACATTCCGATTCGTAACTCGACCTTTTGTTTATTGTACACAGACTTCGCAGTCAACTGTTTAGTGTAAAGAACAATTGTGGGGCTAGCGCTACGATCCTACTAACACTAACAGTTTCTCCCGAGCCGGGAGCCGTGCCGAACCCACGACGACTGGCTTGTTAGACCATCTCGGGAGATCCATTCTAAATTTATTTCAATATACCTAAAAGTGCGAGTACACTTGTCTTGCAGTAGACATAAAACCGTTTGGCAGAGCTGTATGCCACCACGGGTCGGCGCGTGGCGATCGCCGAGGTCACGTAGTACGAGGGTGACCACTGACAGTACCTAACAGCCCCGGACCAGCAGCGGGAGATTGCCTAGGGGTGGTGAGGGTCGGACACCGGGCAGTCGACTCCTCGCAAATGCCACAAGTACCCGGAAGCATCTCTGACGGAGCGAGTTGTGTCGCTCCCATCAACCAAATGCACTCCCCTGCCCATTGGGGCTGACACCAGTAAGGCCCCAATTATGGCAACTGGCACCGAACGAAACGGACTCGAGTCGGATATGATAAGGAACCACGACCTAGGGCTGGCACCTGCATCGAGCTCCCTTAGTAAAGTCGCGTGACAGCGGCTTGAAACGGCGAGATGGTACCCGGTGCAGGGGTCTCCGTCCCGTAAAACCTGGCAGGCCTTCCAGTACGTTCCGCGTCCATTGCCTGGTGGGAATCAGGCAGAGAAGGATCAGATGGGGGGGAACTAGTCCTAGGACAAGATGCCCCTTTCCTGACTTAAGCGGGCGGGGGCGTCATAGTGCTCATAAGGTGCTATGGCGACCCCCCTTACTGCTCACCTCACTGCTTCGGCATAGATTACCATGGGACCATACAAGCGACTTCTCATCTATGGACAAGGATATCGGCTGGAAGGGGGACCCAATTAAATGAATTCAACTACCAAGAAACAAGTGACGAGCGCGGAGGGACTACCAAATCCCTTTGCGAGAGGCGGCATCCAGTGGTCTCCGCAGAAGAAGGCGGAGACGGATGCAGTAAAATCCGGTGGCAGAAAGGCCAACACGCCAGTCTCCACACCGGATATAACGGTCGACGGTCCCCTGCTGGTCAAGGCCATCGAGAAGAGTAGGGACAAGCGGCCAAGGGTGGCAGCGCTGTCCGAACAGCGAGTTCGCGGCGAGTAGGAGCAATATCGCCAGGGACCTGAAGCAGAGCCTCCTGCTTCGGGCCACCATTGACGAAGCTCAAGAGGAGTACGCCGAACTCGAGGCGCGGGCCGAAGCGGCTGAAAAGGAGGTGGGGAAGGAAAGGGCATCTGAATCCAAAGGGGTTCAGACCGATGCCCCCACGTTCGCAGCGATCTGCTCTACGGGGCAGACCACTAAGCGAACGTGGCATTCCCCGGGGGAAACGGCCCCCGAAAACGTGGAAAAGCGGTTGGTGGCGCTATCAACGCGGGACAGCACACCAACAGGCACAAGGGCCGAAGTGTCGACCGGAGCGGCTACTGCGGGACACCCCTGGGTTACCGTGGTAGGAAAAGGGCGCCAGGAAGGTGGAAAACGCCAAGATAAAGCGGCAAAGAAACGACCGCCAAGGGACAAGAAGGCCAAGAGCAGGGGGGACGCCCTCATCCTCAAAACCGACGGGCCCAAGTACTCGGAGGTATCGAAAAAGATGAAGGGGGAAACCCAGCTCAAGGAGTTGGGGGCGGATGTGCGGAGCATTCGCCGATCTCGCACCGGCGAGATGATCCCTGAGCTCCGAAAGGATGCGAAAAACAAGGGCGCTTCCTACAAGGCGGTAGCCGAGCAGGTCCTCGGCAAGGAGGTGCAGGTTCGGGCACTCACCTCGGAGGTGACTCTCCAGCTTAAAAACCTGGACGAAATCACCGAGGGGTGCGACATTGCGCTAGCCCTCAAGGAGAAGTGCGGGGTGGAGGTGGCCACTGAGTCAATCCGCCTCCGGAAGAGTCCAGCGGGAACCCAGGTGGCTACCTTCCGGTTAGCGTCAGCGGACGCGAACCTAGCACTTAAGGAAGGCAAGCTGAAGGTCGGCTGGTCAGTATGCCCCCTGGGTATACTCCAGCCACTGGACGTTTGCTTCCGGTGTTTTGAGGGAAGACATAAGTCCTGGACCTGCAAGGGGCCCGACAGGAGCCAACTATGCAGGCGTTGCGGTGGTGCAGGCCATAAAGCGAAGGACTGTGGGGAGCCTCCCAAGTGTATGGTGTGCTCCGGGAAACGGGACGCCAAACACTTTATGGGAGGCCCCAAGTGCCCAGCCGGCAAGCCGGCTACGAAACCACGGGCTTAAGGGTGAGGCAACTGAACCTGAACCACTGCTACGCAGCTCAGCAGCTGCTATACCAAGCAGCCACTGAGTCGCTGTCGGACATCGCCATTGTATCGAACCCTCACCGCATCCCTCCCGGAAACGGTAACTGGGTTGCGGATAGGTCCAGCATGGCGGCCATATGGACGACGGGCAGGTTCCCGGTTCAGGAGGTTGTTTCAACCTCATAAGAAGGGTACGCGGTTGCCAAGGTGAACGGAGTGTTCTACTGCAGTTGCTATGCTCCACCGCGTTGGTCTACCGAAAGGTTCGCACAGATGGTCGACTGGTTAGCCATGAAGCTAACGGGCTTAACACCGTTGGTGGTGGCAGGCGACTTCAACGCTTGGGCTGTCGAGTGGGGGAGTCGCTCCACGAACCAGAGAGGCCAGATCTTGTTGGAAGCTTTGGCAAAGCTCAACCTAGATCTGGCCAACATTGGGTCCAAAAGTACATACAGCAGAAATGGCGTGGAGTCGATCATCGACGTGACGTTCTCCAGCCCAGGACTGATCATGAACTGGAGGGTAGACGATGGCTACACCAATAGCGACCATCAGACGGTCTGCTATAGTGTAGACAACAACGAGAGGCGGCAAGCGACGAGTAGGGCCAACACTCCGTTCGCCCGCGGGTGGAAGACATCACATTTCGATGCCAAGGTAGTCGAAGAGGCAATGAAACGAGAGCGCGAGGGGGGCAATCGGCTTCGCCCGACGCCCGACTAACTAGTTGCTATGCCATCTCGGGCGTGCGACGCCACCATGCCTAGGACTCGCCAACCTAGGAATGGGAAGCCACCGGTCCATTGGTGGACTGACGAGATAGCGGACCATCGCAGTGCGTGCCTCCGTGCGAGACGGGAGATGCAGCGTGCGCGAACAGATAAACAGAGGACAGAGCACCGCGCAGCATTCAGTTCTGCCAGATCGACGCTGAAGAGTGCGATTAAGGCCAGCAAGAGGGCCTGTTTCGATAGGCTATGCGCGAGTGCCAATACGAACCCGTGGGGTGACGCCTACAGGATCGTAATGGCCAAGACCAAAGGCGCGCTGGCGCCTGCAGAGCGATCACCAGCGATGCTGGAGCGAATCATCGAGGGACTCTTTCCGCGCCACGAGCCAAGTCCTTGGCCTCCGGCGGTCGAGTCTCACGTCCGACGTTCCAGTATCTCAGACACAGACCAGGGATGGTCGGCCAACCTGCCGAGTATCCAATCCGTGGGCGACGACAGCCGTGTCGAGGTTCAGGAGGAGGCAAGGGTTACGAATGAGGAACTCATCGTGATCGCCAACTCTCTAAAGGTGAGCAAGGCACCGGGACCGGATGGTATCCCTAACCTGGCAATCAGGCTGGCGATAAAAACGGCCCCCGGGCTGTTCCGAGTAGTCATGCAGAGGTGCCTGGATGACTGTCTCTTTCCGGATAGGTGGAAGCGGCAGAAATTGGTCCTACTGCCGAAGGCTGGGAAACCACCAGGTGACCCATCGGCATATAGGCCTATCTGCCTGCTAGACACGGCGGGCAAGGTGCTTGAGAGGATTATCCTCAACAGACTGGTGAGGTACACAGAGGGTGTAAACGGTCTGGCAAGCAACCAGTTCGGCTTCCGGAAGGGCAGGTCCACGCTGGATGCCATCGCCTCCGTCACCAAGACAGCGGAGATAGCACTCCAGCGCAAGACAAGGGGAATACGCTATTGCGCAATCGTCACGCTTGACGTGAAGAATGCGTTCAATAGCGCCAGTTGGGACTCCATAGCGCTCGCGCTCAGGAGCATCCAAGTACCGGTGTCGCTGTACAAGAATCTGGAAAATTACTTCCAGAATCGAGTACTGGTTTACAACACAGAGAAGGGTCAGAAGTGCGTTCCAATCACCGCAGGGGTTCCGCAAGGCTCCATCCTGGGTCCGGTGTTGTGGAACGTCATGTATGACGGGGTGTTGAAACTAAAGTTTCCTGTAGGGGTTGTGATCATCAGCTTTGCAGACGACATAACGCTAGAGGTTTACGGCGAGTCGATCGAAGAGATCGAGTTGACGGCTGCGCATTGCATAAGGAAGGTCGAGGACTGGATGCGCTCCAGGCAACTGGAGCTCGCGCACCATAAGACGGAGGTCACGGTTGTGAACTACCGTTAATCGGAGCAACAGGCGGTGGTCAGAGTCGGAGACTGCACCATCACCTCAAAGCGATCGTTGAAGCTCTTGGGGGTTATGGTCGACGACAAGCTCACGTTCGGGAGCCACGTCGACTATGCCTGTAAGAGGGCCTCATCGGCTATTGCAGCACTATCTCGTATGATGTCCAATAGCTCAGCGGTCTATGGCAGCAAGCGAAGACTTCTTGCCAGCGTGGTTTCGTCCATACTTAGGTATGGTGGGCCAGTGTGGTCCAGAGCGCTAGGTACAAACAGTTACCGCGGTAAACCGGAAAGTACCTACAGGCTCATGTGCCTACGAGTTGTGAGTGCGTATCGTACGGTGTCATACGATGCAATCTGTGTCTTGTCTGGCATGATGCCTATCAGCATCGCCATCAAGGAGGACAGAGAGTGTTTCGACCAACGTGACACAAGGGGCATACGAGGCACCAGAAGGTCATTCTCGATGCTCCGTTGGCAGAGGGAATGGTCTAATTCCACAAAGGGCAGATGGACGCACCGACTTATACCGGAGATATCCGGCTGGGTCGGGAGGCGACATGGCGAGGTGAACTTCCACCTGACACAGATCCTGTCAGGCCATGGTTGCTTCAAGCAATATCTGCACAGGTTCGGCACGCTGGATCCCCCATGTGTCCCGAGTGCGTGGAAGAGGAGGAGACTGCAGAGCATGTCTTCTCCGTATGCCCCCGTAAGAGCGCGGAGCAACATGATGGCTGTGAGCGGGCCTGGCACTACTCCGGACAATCTTGTCCGGAGGATGTGCGACGACCCGGACATCTGGAAAGCGGCCTGTGCGGCCGCCTCCCAGATTGACCTGGAGCTACAACGTGCGTGGCGGGTCAATCACCAACACGCCAGTGGCAGCTAACTACCAGTATCCAGGTAGTTAGCTAGGAGTTTATAAGAGTAAAGAGGGTGCATCACGCACAAAAGCCACTTCCCGACGTAATACTTAACCGTCGTTCCGGGAAGAACAGGGCTGGAGACTGGAGGGGTTTTAGTGGGTCGGGACAGGGATCAGTAGGTGTCTGGGGGAGTGTAACTACCCCAGCATCTCTCCCCTAGTCTCATCTCCACACCCTGAGTTCTCTTCTCAGGTGTCTGTTTGCACATTTCCCCGCCACCTTTGAAAAAAAAAAAACATAAAACCGTGTAAATGTTGAACGCTGCTCAACCAGGCTGTGCAAACACTAAATAGGAACTTTTTGCATTAGCGTATTCGTAACCCATATGTGTGAAAATTCTCACACTGCACAGTGGTTTAAAAGTCCATTTTGACGCGCTAAATTGATAACTCCACGTACGTTGGATATACAATTATGACGTCTACAGCAAAAATGGTGAGTAAGACCTCCTGCATCTTTTGGTGCTATGAGATTTGTGATTAATCTCCCCAAAAGCGAGATGAAAAATTTATTTTTTTGCTCCATCGGGATACAGGGTTGGTGTCTTCGGTTATAGGTTAAAGTTATAGGTATAACCAATACGACCAACTTTGCCGAAGACAAAAAATTCGTATCTGCTACTCAAATTGACTTAGAGAGTTTTTATTGAAAATAGACTTGTCAAAACACATTTTACAATGAAACATTTTTTTTTTCTAGGCCTTCACTATGTTTTACAAAGTTGTTAGTAGCATCAATATACACAACTGTCTGGAAGGTACTATATTCGTATTGTTTGAAAAACTATGAGTCAGGGCTATTTTTTATTTTTTTTTTCGCCATATTTTAAATCACTGTATCTTCCTTAGGGGCAGGTAGATGCAGATTCGGTAGTAAGCATATGAAAGTATAACAATAGAACTTCCAAACGCAGGTGGTTTCGCTAGTCCACGACTTTCTGCTGATGAGTTGTGTTCATAACAGAAAACCTCGTTTTTACCCTCTTTAATGATTTAACCAGGTAAAATACTAATATTGTAAACCAAGATACCACGTAATAAGTTCGTATCTATGGTGACCATCTTACCAAGCGTGGTTAAAGTATTTTAGAACATGTAAATTGCATATCCTTGTTTTTGGTTCACATGAAAGGAAGCCGCGAGGCTCATCTAGGGGGGCTGCGAAATTGTTGGTAAATTTGATAGGCTATCAAAATTTCTTTCTAGGTGTTTTTGTGAAAGCGGATTTTCAATTATTCTGTCTATTAGGACTAAGACGAGAAACAAATTAGACTTGCAGGACAATATGAGACTGAGAAACGCAGCCTCGTATTGCAATCTTGTATCTGAAATTTATTTGGGGGGCAGCAATGCTCTCTGTGCTTCGCGAAGGCGGCCGCGGAGCTTTTGGTGTTTAGTAAAAGGAGCCGCGGACCCAAAAAGATTGGGAACCACTTCTCTAACATATTCTGAGCCTCTTCGGAAACACTTATTCACTGTTGTGCAACTGAGCATCTGCTGGTATGTTTGTACCCGCGATTTTATCTACCAACAAGCGTCCACAATGTATTAATGCATGGGTTGGCCGTAATCATCCATTTCAATGTTTCAGTCCGCCAGCTTTTAGAAGAGGCTCAGGAAGTAACGAACAAGAATTAGGAAAGGTACATGAATTTACCTTACGAATGTATCAAGTTATTTTCAAAACTTTAATTCAACAGATATCGAGAATACAATACTCGTAAAGCTTTTGGATGAACTGGCTGCTTGCTTCATCAGACCCCGTAGTAATGTCCATTCGCGGATGGCCAAAAATCACAAGAAACTGTTACTTGATGATGTTATGTTGCTGCTAGTTCGAATGTGTCGAAACCGACAACTGCATGGTGGTCGACAATAATAATTAATAGTTACTACTGAATGTAATGGTATTAAAAAAAATAAATACCACCAAACAAAATTCAACAAGAGGCAACACTTAAACTGTAATTGATGATAGTGGTTTTATATTTGCTATTATCATGCTTGCAATTTCCGTTCTTTGCTTGCTCTACAGATATCAACTTAGTATTATGTTTATTGTTTTTGATTGAGAACCTTCGAGGTGAACCAAAAACAAGCATATGCAATTTACATGTTATGAAATACTTTAACCACGCTTGGTAGGATGGTCACCATAGATACGAACTTATTACGTGGTATCTTGGTTTACAATATTAGTATTTTACCTGGTTAAATCATTAAAGAGGGTAGAAACGAGGTTTTGAAGTAGAATACTTCTCTCAGGAAGTTCGGCTACATAGGGATGTGAAATGGAAATCTAAAACCGAAAAAAGTGAAAAATATGTCCAATTTCAAATGTTAATAAATCGGTTAGTATTCAATGGATTTCCTTCGTTCTTGCAGCAATAGATTGGAAAATCTTCTAAGATTCTTCCCAAAATAAGATAATTGTAATTTTATTATTCACACTATTGTACTATTGAAAATAGTCAAGCCTTGTCAAAACGAAAAATTCGACCTCTGATTGGTCGTTATATGCTTGCTTCCCAAGCACGGTCGACAGGATCATATACCTTGCAATATTTGGCCTATATAAGAGCCTGTTTCAGCCGGAGCCGCTACTAATAGTTCTAGACAGCGACAACAGCAGTCGTCCTTCCTTAGCAGCAGCACTAGCCCTGTGGTTGGTCACCACGTCTCAGGAGCAGCGCGGTTTTTCTCAGCGTGTGTCGCCAGAGAGCCATTATTCCCCCCGTGTTGGGGCAGCATGAAGATTGCCATCGGGAAATCCAATTTTGGAAATCAAAATGCCTTTTTGAAGGCAAATGAACAAGTCATTGAAAGTTAATAATTTTTGTCAACGCAAGCAAGTATTCTGTGTTGCATCCTAGCAATTTGAATTTGTCGCACCCGTCTAATTTGCTGAATGTGAAATAGCTTCCACAGTGCATATTGTCCGTGTATCTTAATTCCCTCAATGTTAGGGCAGCTCAAAGATTGTAATTAGCAACCGATTTTGAACAGCAAAATGCTTTTTTGAAGGAAAATAAAAAAATAATTGAAGGTTAATAATTTTCTGGCATCTACACAAGCAGACATTCTGTGCGGGATGCATTCAAATTCTGTTGTAGTTGTCTAATTTTTACTTTATTTAGTAAACTCCCCACTGTAGGGGCAGCGCAAAGGCTGCGATCAGCATAACCGACATTGAATAATAAACTGTCCTGTTAGAACGCATTCACAAAAGCAGTCAGTTCGACTATGCAGAGCTAATATGAAGACGATTCAATCAATCAGCGTAAACAGAATTTCGTCGTCTCCCAGCTGCCAAGTTGCAACATGATGCAACACGCAACAGCGAGCAAACGAAATCGCTTGATGTTACAAACCGCAATAAGATACGGGTTAAACCCGTTGCGTGTGTGAGAGCACCATCGGTGTTTATTCGCTGGATACACTATCTACTGTCTACTGAACGCAATAATCTGCTTACATGCGACATGGGGACGGGAACATTTTCTTCAACCAAGCTGCGCAACACGATACAAAACATGTTATTTTGTTGCTTCAATGAGAGTGCTATCGGTCCGGTTCGACAAGAAATCATTTTTGTGCATCCGTGCTACGAAACTGAGGAAAAACTTTAGAAACTGAAAAAAGAGGTGGAGCTTATCAAATGATCGCTCTGAGCCGGAATGAAGTCACACATATTTTTCAAGTTATATCATTCCACCACGTACGTAAAATAATTCATTCCTATTTTCATCCCTATTTCAGAGCCTGTTTTAGTCGGAGCCGCTCATCATCATCATCATTCTCTGCTAGAGTGTTGAGCAGTATAGTCGATATAATTTTGCGCTGCTTAGTACGTTCGTTCTCCGTATTCCATTTTGCAAGTTTCTTTTTGCGTTGGATTTTCCGTCGAGTACCTTGGAGTATCTTCTGGATCTCGCCAAGGGTACTTCCATGGCTGGCAACAAGCCGCTCTTTCCTGTTCCATTAGAGGATATATCCGACAGTGACTGCGCGGAGCAGTCGACCGATGGTTTTCAACAAGTGAAAAAGAAGAAGAAGACAATGGACAGCCAAAATTCATCTGCTGCAGAAACGTCCACCGGTTTGAAACACAAACGCAAGCAGGCCGTGCCCCTCGGTTCGTCGGACCAAGAAACGAATCGGCTGCTGCAAAATAACAAGTTTGCACAGTTGCCGGTAGAAAATGGTAACAGCGAACCCATCGCTAAAAAAGAGCGGGTCCCCCCGCTATTCACCCCCCTCCGGGATATGCTGAAGCTACAAGCGGAGCTTGCCAATTTATCGCTGGAACCTCTCTACAAAAAATGTAGCAAAGGTACCAAAATCCTGTGCTCCAACATGGAGGAGTACTACAAAGTGAGTGATCTTCTAGCCACGCACCAGGTGCCCTACTACACGCATGACAACCCAGCAACGAAGCCACTGAAAGTGGTACTGCGTGGTTTGCCTGCTTTGGCCGCATCGACAGTGAAAGCCGAGCTAGAGCAGGTTGGCCTTAAAGTGGAAGCGTTTTTTCCGATGAATCGCCGATCCCAAACCGTCAAGGACGACCCCTTCCGAGATGAGCTGTTCTTGGTACACTTCACTAAGAGAAACACGTCTATCGGTACACTGCATAATATCAAACATCTGTTCCACACCATCATCCAGTGGGAACCGTATCGTCCTCAACACCGTGACGTAACCCAGTGTACCATCTGTTTGTGGTTCGGCAATGGTACACGAAACTGCAGAATGATCCCGCGCTGCGACAAGTGTGCTGGGGAGCATCGCTCTTCGACCTGCCTTCAACTTGATGACTCCAAGCCTAAATGCGCCAACTGTGGCCAAAACCATCGTGCCACCAGCCGTAGCTGCCCGAAGCGTGCGGAATTTATTCGCATTCGTAAGGCAGCGTCAACAGCCAACCAGAACGGACGTCATCGGAAGCCTCCTCCGGCTCATACACCAGATCAGTTTCCACCGATCCGGACCAGACATGTGGTCCCCGTGTTGGGGCCGCTTCCGCTCCCGAATAACAGCCAACCGAATCGTAGCACCCCCGCTGCGAAATTTTCTGCGCAGCCCCGTCTCGCCGCCGCTGCTGCTCTCTCGAACCAAGGACCCACCCCGCCTCCCGGATTGTCATACGCTGGCATTACCTCTGGGACGTTTGCTGGTTCTACTGAAGATGACCCTCCACTATCAACAGAGGAACTAGTCAAAATCATCTCCGCTGCATTCGAAATCCAGCGTAAATATAAAACCCGCAGCCAGCAGCTTGCTGCAATCGTCGCCCTAATCTCCAACAATGGACCATAAGCCCTTCGTTATTGCGAATTGGAATGCTTGTTCCCTTAGGAACAAACACGTTGAGCTTCTCGATTTCCTTGGCGAGAAGGAGGTCGATATTGCCGTCATTACGGAGACTCATCTGAAACCGGAAATTAACATCTTTCTTCCGGGCTTCCAGCTGGTTCGACTAGACAGGATCAGTGCAGGGGGCGGAGGAGTTGCTATTGCTGTGAGGAGCAACGTCAAGCGTCGCCTGCTGCCGAGTTTCCAACTTAAAACTATCGAAGCCATCGGGGTCGAAGTTGAAACCTCGCTCGGCCCAATCATCATCATCGCAGCGTACTGTCCCAAGCAAACCACCACCCGAGACGGTACTGCTGCTAAACTACGAAACGATCTGGCCAAGCTGACTCGGCGGCGAGCGAAGTACATCATTGCTGGAGACCTGAACGCTAGGCACGAAGTGTGGGGCAACCGAAGACGCAACCGGAACGGCATCATCTTGGCGGAAGACCATGAGACCGGGCACTACAACATCTTGGCACCGAAGTGCCCTTCCAGAATCTCCCGGACCGGGGTTCACTCTGTTCTGGACATATTCCTGTCCAATATGGTAATCTTCGAGGTTCCAGTGGTGTTCGAGGAGCTCTCGTCGGACCACTATCCGGTGGTGCTTACCTTGGGTGCCACTGCAGAGACGGTGGCCAATCAGCCTAGGCGAGATTACCATCGCGCCGACTGGGTCCGGTTTCAGCGTATCGTCGACGAGAACACCATCACCGACCACCCCTTGAACACTCCAGCGGAGAACGACCAGGCGTTGGACACCCTCCAGCGTGCAATTGCCGTCGCACGTGTCTCGGCGGTCCCCGTACAGCAAACTCAGGTGAGTACCGGCTTCCATATCGACAGCACCATTAAACACATCATAAGGTTGCGCAACATCTATCGGCGCCAGTACCAACGAACTGGTGATCGATCCAAAAAGACCATGAGCAACCGACTGACCAAGGTTATCCAGGAACGCATTCAAGATCTGCGGAACCGCGAGTTTGGCCAAAAGCTCCGCCAGATTCCACCAAACTCAAAACCTTTCTGGTCTCTAACCAAAATTTTGAAAAAGAGACCAAAACCCATTCCTCCGCTTGTTCCGTCCGGGGAGAGTGAACTACTCATAACACCTGTTGAAAAGGCAAACGCGCTGGGGCAGCAGTTCGTGTCGTCACACAATCTGGGGCGAAACATCGTCAGCCTTTTCGAGCTGGCTGTTTCTGAGGGAGTTTCCATGGTCGACAATTCGAACAGTTTAGTCCCAGAGGAAGCACGAGTGACGGCGGATGAGCTCATCGGTCTAGCGAGGGGATCTAGGAATATGAAGGCCCCCGGCTTTGATAACACATTTAACCTCGAGCTCAAGCACTTGAGCCACGGCTCATTTGCTTTTGTAGCACGTGTTTTCAACCGGTGCTGGGAGCTTGGCTACTTCCCTTCAATGTGGAAGTTAGCTAAAGTCATCCCAGTACTGAAGCCGGGGAAAGATCCTTCTATTCCTAAGAGCTATCGTCCAATCAGCCTACTCTATGCCCTCTCCAAGCTGTTTGAAAAGTCGATCCAGAGCCGCCTGCTTTCATTCACCGATGAGAATGGTGTCCTCCCTGAGGAACAGTTTGGTTTCCGCAAGGGCAGGTCCACCGTCCATCAGCTCAATCGAGTTACGAACATCATCCAGCGGAACAAGTCGGTGTCCAAGACGACAGCAATGGCGCTTTTGGACATTGAAAAGGCTTTTGACAATGTGTGGCATGATGGCCTGGTGTACAAGCTACATCGACACAATTTTCCGATATATTTGATAAAGATCGTCAAAAGTTATCTCTCGGACAGAGCTTTTCGGGTTTCCTTGCACAATGTGTGCTCAGAGCAACTCAACATCGATGCAGGAGTGCCCCAAGGTAGTATCTTGGGACCACTCCTGTACAACATTTACACCTCGGACATCCCACCTCTCCCAGGGGGTGGAGTGTTGTCCCGATTCGCGGATGATACCGCGATCATGTATAAGGGTCGCATCATCCGCGCTCTGACACGCAGGCTGCAAGGAGGCCTGGGTGCTCTGAATGAGTACTACACCAGCTGGAAAATTGTGATCAATGTGGCTAAGACCCAGGTCATCTTGTTTCCACATTCGAGATCGCCCAGGCTTGTTCCTGCTGACGATTGCAGGATACGGTTCGGTGGCTCCCTCATAGAGTGGTCCAACGTGGTGGTTTATCTTGATCTGTCTCTGGACAGTCATTTGATTTTTTGGGCACATGTCGATAAGACTGTGAACAAATGTAGCATCCTCATCAGGGCATTATACCCCCTGATTTGTAGGACATCGACATTGTGCCAGAGGAATAAGATGGCTGTCTACAGACAGATCATTTACCCCACGTTGGAGTACGCAGTTCCAGTTGGGAGGGCTGTGCCCAGACACACAGGCTGAGGCTCCAGCGCGTGCAAAACAAAATCTTGAAGATGATTTTGAACCTACCCCCCTGGACGCGAACAAGCGAGGTACATGAGCTTGCAAACCTGGATACCTTGGCTGTGCAATTCGTCCGCTACTGTATGAGATATGGAGAGAGGTGCTCCACTTCGGAACATGCGATTATTCGCGAATTATAGCTTTTAAGATTGTACATAGTAGGATTAAGTAGTTATAAGTAGGTAGGTTATATTAAAAATTCTTAAATTTAAAAAAACACGATGTAAAACATCAAAAGAATTACCAAAATCAAATCAATAACCAACAATAATTTAAAAAAAGGAGAGAAAATCACAACTAAAGATGAAATGCTTAGACAGCAAAAACACTTGCACTGTTAAATTATTGTTCCATCAAAAAACACTGAAGAAATATATTGAAATTTAGTCAAAAAAAAAAGTCGAAGCCGCTCATAGTAGTTCTGAACAGCGACGACAGCAGTCCTCCCTTAGCAGCAGCGGGAGCGAGCAGTGGGTACCATCGATAGCGGATAGCGGCCACAACTGTGGCTTGGCTGCGAATAAGCGTAGCAGTTTCAGCGGATCTCACCATCGATAGCAGCAGGGTCAGCATATGCAGGTACAGCGGATACCAATGGCGGCCACAACTGTGGCATGGCTACGGATAGCGTTGCAGGTGCTCAGCAGTTGGGCCAGCGTATAGCGGCCACAACTGTGGCATGGCTATGCATAGCGTAGCTGTTGCAGCGGGTATATCAGCATCGATAGTAGCAGGGTCAGCTGATGCAACGACACTCCCTTCACTAAAATGCTGTTTCAGTGTGGTAGCGGGAAGCATCAGCAGCAGGCTTGCATGAAGTGAATACATCAGCCAGCAACTTTCTCTAAGGCCTCTGCCATAGTAGACGCGAAAAGCGGCGCGAACCGATTCGCCCGGCCGTAGGTTGATGTACAGCTCTACTGATGGCTGTACATTAACCTACAGCTAAGCGAATCGGTTCGCGTCGCTTTTCGCGTCTATTATGGCAGAGGCCTAATGGGAAAGTTGTATCATTTTGTTCAGAAGAATATTATTGTCGGTAATATTACAGAGATGCGATTGCGTAAATCCGATTTTGAATTGAACAATTGTTCTTTTGAGAACAAATAAAACACTTATTTGAAGAGTTAATAGCATTCCCAAGCACGGTCGGCGGAGTTATGGACCTAGTAAATTGGGAATGCATCATTTGGCCTATATAAGAGCTTCATCAGATAATAAACAAACATTTCATCGGATATTAAATTGAACAACTGAAATTTGAAGAACACAAATGATTATTTGAAGAGTTAATACTTTCTCGTTTTGCGCTATAATCCAAAGTTGATTATCTTCATCTACATGCATACTCTGACTATTATTACGTGTTTGCGTCGCTTAGTGTTTGGCTACGGTCATGCAGAACGCAAATAAGGGCGCGATGCGATTCGGCAAGACGAAATCTGTTGAAATGTATAGCTCTACTTCGCCTTAAAAAGAGCTGTACATTTCACCACGGTAAGGCGAATCGCATCGCGCCGGCATTCGCGTTCTGCATAACCGTAGCCTTTGTTCCGTTCCCGTTAAATGATGTCGTATTAAATGTGCATATTACAATTCGGCAGCACTTCAACTTCTCATTTGCATAAAATTTAAAGATATCCAGTGAACTTCATTCAAAATATCAGACAAAAAGAAATTACAATACCTTCAATGAACGGTCAACGTTTATTTACTAGAAAAAATGACTGACACGCAAGCAGCCAGGTTATCTTTCTTGTAAAAGTATTCTACTTCAACCTTGCGGTCGTGGCTTTGCATACAACCTTCTTGTGATTTTTTTTGTTATGAACACAACTCATCAGCAGAAAGTCGTGGACTAGCGAAACCTCCAGCGTTCGAAAGTTCTATTGTTATAATTTTATATGCTTACTACCGAATCTGCATCTACCTGCCACTAAGAAAGATACAGTGATTTGAAATATGTCGAAAAAAAAATAAAAAATAGCCCATAACTCATAGTTTTTCAAACAATACGAATATAGTACCTTCCAGACAGTTGTGTATATTGATGCTACTAAAAAAATAAAAAAATATGTTTCATTGAAAAATGTGTTTTCACAAGTCTATTTTCAATAAAAACTCTCTAAGTCAATTTGAGTAGCAGATTCAAATTTTTTGTCTTCGGCAAAGTTGGTCGTATTGGTTATACCTATAACTTTACCGAAGACACCAACTCTGTATCTCGATGGAGCAAAAAAATAAATTTTTCATCTCACCTTGGGGAGATTAATCACAAATCTCATAGCACCAAAAGATGCAGGAGGTCTTACCCACCATTTTTGCTGAAGACGTCATAATTGTATATCCAACGTACGTGGAGTTATCAATTTAGCGCGTCAAAATCGACTTTTAAACCACTGTGCACTGGGATGAAACAAATAAACACATACTTTTACACATGTCCCACGTAGCCTTTTGATTTTTATATTCATGATGCGAATTACAAGAATGCACCTATATACAATTCTAGATTCAGTCAAAACGTTGAAAAAAATCAATTAGTTTATCAGTTCCCATATAAAGTGATCACATTTTGTTACGTCATTTTTGAATGAATCTTCGGATCAAAACGATATATACCATCAACTAACTAGACTTTAAGCTCTTTTAAACGCGACTAAGAACAATCGAATCGGTTCAGCCGATGCTGAGCAAATCGAGATATACTAATCGTAAGAATGAAAATAAACCCACATACACATACTTCCGCACGCATACACACATTATTCGATTTTTGAAACAGGATCAATTGGTACCTATAGAGCAAAATCATTTCAAATCGCCTGGAAATACGCGAAAATTTAATCGACCATTTTTGATTTGAATGAAACTTTGCACACGTATTTGGCTTAGCAAACTGAGCATTTTTCACAGGTGCAGAGATTTTTTACACCCATGAGTTACATTCTAAAAGGGTAGATTATTTTTTCTATGAAAATTCTAATTCAAACATTTTTCAAAATATTTGTATTCTGATGATTTTAAAAGATGCAGAGAGTCATTTTGAATCAAAAAGCTCTTGGTAGTAAACATTCTAAAGGTATTGATTTTCAAGTTATTTCTAATTTAAGCTCGAACAATCATTAAAATTTAGGAAAATACACGTTTTTCTAAATTTGTCCATGGTTCTCCAGCAAAAACTGTGTTCACTTTATTCATCTTCACAAAATGCAAACTGTTACTAACACTTCTGGAGAAGTGCAATCGTATTTATATACGGAAACAGATAGTATAGGTTACCCAGGAGGTAGGTAGCTTACTTTACAAACAGTTGTTATTAGTAAACAAGTAGGAAGTGTTGCACGACTAACATACGTGTAGGTAAGCTAAGGTACAGCGCCTGAGTTATTTATCCAATCGTTTGTTTCTTTGTTGTCAAAGAATGAACTGTATATTTTTGATCAAGCATTCCAATGAACGTATAGTTTTTGCTGGAGAATCACGGACAAATTAGGAAAAACGTGTATTTTCATAAATATTAATAATTTTTCGAACTCTAATTTAAAATAACTCGAAAACCGATGCCTTTAGAATGTTAACTACCAAGAACTTTTTGATTCAAAACAACTCTCTGCATCTTTTAAAATCATCAGAATACAAATATTTTGAAAAATGTTTGAATTAGAATTTTTATAAAAAAATTAATCTACCACAAAAAGATTATTTTTCATTTCTCCATCCTGGACTTTTTTTAAGTTGCGTATTAACGTCAAGTCAAGTTTTTTTTAAATTGAAATTTAATATTTATTTTTAATTTTTTTTGGTCAAAAAAATTTTTTTTGTACAGTGTATATTTTTTATGATGCATTTTTAATTCCCTGCAACTCATTCTCAGGCAGTTTATCTATACAACCAACGGTTTCTGGGCTACAATGCTTCGAATAAAAGCTATGCCAAAAGGCATACGCCCTTTTAGAATGTAACTCATGGGTGTAAAAAACCGCTCCACCTGTGGAAAATGTTCAGTTTGCTGAGCCAAATACGTGTGCAAAGTTTCATTCAAATCAAAAATGGTCGATATTCGACCATCGGTGATTTGGCGCGATCTTGCTCTATAGCTTCAGGTATGACAGCACTTAATGAAAATAATATGTTTGGGGCATAATTAAGTTATTTCTTGTCCAAAATAAATTCGAATGTTGTATGTGTGGAAATCCACACACCAGGGTAAACAACGTATGTTTTTAAATATCTCATCAACCAAAAATATTCACAGATATTGAAGTTTTAATTTGATATTGAGCTGTAGCTATGAGGACTAACCAATTTATCTATTTAGATTGTATTTTACCAGTTTATGAATTGATGTAGTTGCATTTTTATTATATTTATGATTATAAATAAATAAATGCGTGAAGATTTATTTATTGATAATTTTATACCTAATACACTTTTTATTGCCTTACGATTTGACGTAATTGTTACCAGCTACTTTAAAGTAGTTGCTATATCATACATGTTTACATTACACGAGAGTTGTCAAGCAAGTTTTACATATTATCACACATGACAACTTTGTCAAATAAGATCAACGCACATAAAATCCGACGTTTTACAAAACATCATTTTCTTTGATCCTTTGACATCTTCGTTAAGCTTTGCAATTGCCTCAATGAGGGCCCTCTATTTTTTACGTACATCTCCAGAGAATAATTAGTTTTCTTGCTCCATGCAAAACAACCGCAAATTATTTGAAGAAACCGATCTATGTGAACCTACCTCTATTCTTCAATGGATACAACAAAAAACATGCAGCGCCATCTACGTGTCAAAATTACTCGTATACAATACGAACAGAAAAAAATCCGAAAATTTATTCACACTCTTATCCGATGAATAAATTTCAGAAAAAAAGAACGTATGAATCAAGGTATGAATCCATTTGAAAACAAAACGGAATAGTAGAGATAGTTGATACTCGAATTCCCGATAGGAGAGAGTTATTTGTAGATCCCTTCTGCTTGAGTTTTTGCGAGACTTCTCTTGTTTCTGACAAAATAGTTTTTTGGCCATTTTCATAACACGGAATATGTAACACAATAACTTTTCAAGAGAACGCCATCATTCGCTGGGAATTCAAAACCGCAAACGTCATCATATCCATTAAGAGCTGCAAATAGGCACGTAATTAATCGTTGCGAAAGTGAGCCATTTATGCCGAGCAGAAGACAAGCCCAGAACTGTCCGTTCGCGAAAAGTGAAAGTGTGCGTCAGATGATTATCGCCGGCATTTACGAAAACAAAAAAAAAGACCATTGTTCCACGACGGGACCGTACACTTTGTGTACTTATGTGTCCAAAATCCGGATTGTGCGATTTTTTTTTCTCTGAACTCTCAGACTTCATTAGGATTGTAAATTTTTGCACAATTTTCGCCATGAAAATCAGTAACAGAAGAAGCATGTTATGTAATTATCTTGCATTCATTGTCATACAAAGAGACCAGCCGCAACCGGATGAAAACATCTTCCTGATTATCAGGCGGGTCTGGCAGAAGCCGTGAACACTTTTTTGTCTTGGTATATAAAAAGGCAAATGATAATGGATAAGATAAAGACCGAATAAAATTTATATATGTATAAAAATCAACCAAAAGCTAATGAGGCTAATGCTTGGAAACTTTTTCAAAAGATTCGATAAAACAATTACGACAATAACGTAACATTCGTATCAGTTGATCAAATTTGCATTTTCGTCATTCAAATTCTCACTTTCCTCAGAGTTGTCCGAGAATTGATTTTGACGATTTTCACAACAAAGGAACAGGAATTTGGTTAAATTTCAGAATAACCGAAATGAGATTAGTACGAAACTTTACGATGAAACAGGTTTTATCGCTGAAAGTACGACATGCTGAATTGCGCATTAAAATTATTCTTACGTATTGAAATACTTATCGCAACAGTGAAAGTGGATTGAGATAAATTCAAACGACAAAATGATAGATAATTGTTTCGTTTCTACTTTAAAAATGTAATATTTTCGATATCTTTGCCTTTCCTATTTTCTCGTGGTTCATGATATTCAACAATATTAATTTTGTTATTCATGAAGCAAGGCAATAGATGTGTTTAGATTAAAAACTTTGAAACTCATATACATTTTTGGATTGATTTGTTTTTAGGACCTAAATACTGAAACAGTTTTACGTTTACGCAAAAAAGGTGCGTGGTCTTCGAAATTTTATTCTATTCGCATATACCGTATTATCAATTATCAAATGAAGCAAAAAGCATTAACACCAGGACTACGAAACTGAACTCGTTTAAAGAACGCGTACGCAATACTATTTTTTCTATAGTTCTTCAGTTTTTAAATCGTCAAATTGGTGAATACGTTAACGAATAATAAAAGAAATCTAGGTATCTTTAAATTTTCAAACAAAAGTGAATGTCGAAATCTTAGTCTCGAAATTGAAATTTTGCACTGTAATCAAATCAAAACAATAACAATCCTAATCTCAAAAGGCAAGATTCTACAACCCTAAAGTTTAGAATCGTCAAATTTTAAAATACTGATCTTCCAAATAGCCAAATCTTACTCTTCACAGCATTTTTTTAAAGTTCTAGAATAAATAGTTTCAATAAACCCTTAGGGGTTTCTCCCAACAAAATCAAGAAAAAACTGTGTCAAATTACCCTTGAGGTTTTTATTTCGAAAATTTGGGTAGATGTGGTTTATAGTGTATTGTTTACACTATGACTTTATCGCTGTTAGCTAAAAAAAAGGCCTCACCCGAAAGGTCAGAAAAGTACATCTGAAACGTTTTCGCAT
Source organism: Wyeomyia smithii (assembly GCF_029784165.1). Lineage (NCBI taxonomy): Eukaryota > Metazoa > Arthropoda > Insecta > Diptera > Culicidae > Wyeomyia > Wyeomyia smithii. The sequence goes on along the minus strand of NC_073694.1, from coordinate 141,207,867 downwards.
TTTGTTTTCTGTGTTCTGTTTTTGTTTTATGTTTTTTGTTTTCTGTTTTCTGTTTTCCGTTTTCTGTTTTCTTTTTCTTTTTTTTTGTTTTCTGTTTTCTGTATTCTGTACTCTGTACTCTGTTTTCTGTTTTCTGTTTTCTCTTTTCTGATTTCTGATTTCTGTTTTCTGTTTTCTGTTTTCTGTTTTCTGTTATCTGTTTTTTTGTTTTTTGTTATCTGTTTTCTGTTTTCTGTTTTCTGTTTTCTGTTTTCTGTTTTCTGGTTTCTGTTTTCTGTTTTCTGTTTTCTGTTTTCTGTTTTCTGTTTTCTGTTTTCTGTTTTCTGTTTTCTGTTTTCTGTTTTCTGTTTTCTGTTTTCTGTTTTCTGTTTTCTGTTTTCTGTTTTCTGTTTTCTGTTTTCTGTTTTCTGTTTTCTGTTTTCTGTTTTCTGTTTTCTGTTTTCTGTTTTCTGTTTTCTGTTTTCTGTTTTCTGTTTTCTGTTTTCTGTTTTCTGTTTTCTGTTTTCTGTTTTCTGTTTTCTGTTTTCTGTTTTCTGTTTTCTGTTTTCTGTTTTCTGTTTTCTGTTTTCTGTTTTCTGTTTTCTGTTTTCTGTTTTCTGTTTTCTGTTTTCTGTTTTCTGTTTTCTGTTTTCTGTTTTCTGTTTTCTGTTTTCTGTTTTCTGTTTTCTGTTTTCTGTTTTCTGTTTTCTGTTTTCTGTTTTCTATTTTCTGTTTTCTGTTTTCTATTTCCTGTTTCCTGTTTTGATATCGACCTCATTTCAATCACGTTTTTCGTTCCAGGCCTAGAGTGATCATGAATCCGTATCGAAAAAACATTACTGAAAATTTGAAATATTGCATTTTGGTCTCTAGATTGACCACCATCACATTCAAACACGTTTCAAACATTTTTGGACTGTTCTCTGCGTTATAGTTTCAACTCAAAAAAGTTTTCTTTTACGCGGTTTCATGCAAATTCGGAATTCATCCCCCTCGTAAAGTAAGACCTTAGTGTATTGAATTTTAAAAAATAGGAAGATGCATATAATGTTTTTTATGTGCAGCTTTGATTCACTTGTCTATCCGCTGGCAGATGGCACTTATTTGCTTCTCATGGTGGCGAACCAGCCTGTGGCTGAAAGCCACCCTAATAAAGTAATAAAAAAAAACTTCTTTGCTTCTCTTAACATCTAATTTGAAAACCTGTCTTTTTCAAGCTCAGTGTGTGCGACTTTCGAAGTCAGATAAAAATGTTTTGAAAAAAAAAAAAATATTAGGGTATCGAACGTCCTCGGCAGTGGTTTTCTTCGGCAGGCTTTTGCATAAGAATGCTGCAGAAAACTTGACGAAGAAAACCACTGCCGAAGACGTTCGATACCCTACTTACTCATCTTGGAATGATCTACAAAATCTACTCTCTTACAATTGTTAGCATCATTCAAACTTAAATGTTCACTAATTACACAAATATTATTTGAGGAAAATAGCTTTTTATTATACTGAAACCTTACGTAGAGCTAAAACGCACACAGCACGTAATTAGCCTTGTTGCCAGTTACTCGTTTGAAGCCACATATATTATTCCCTCACCAACATTCACCACTTCGAGTTGGTTTAATGTTACACTATTTAGCCCGCTCATTCCTTATTCTATTGTATTAGTAAAGCTAGTTGCATCTTATTCAGCAAACAAAATGATATCTCTTTCTAAGATAAGATCATCAGCTAGTTAACCTTGTACCAACAAATTACACAATAAATTTCTGGTCGAGCCCTTTAACCTAGTTTCTGACATAATATTTTAATCAGATACCTAATAAGATAACAAGCCCTTTGAAAGTTTCAACGAAAGAGACAGTATTTTTAGCCCTAGCTAAACAAAAGGTCGTGAAATGTAGTCCGTGATTCCGTGCTGGTAAGTGAACCCAATCAACACAATAGAAAGGCGTAGCTAGTTAACCCACCCTCGCGATCAGTATACGCAACCTAAGGTCTGCTCTAGTCCCCTACATTCAACGGTTGACAAGAAGCACCGAGGGAGGAAGTTCAGTGCACCGTTGTTTTGGTCATGGGAATTCTGCGTCTCGCTTTGTAATATTACGAAACGATTACCGCATCGTGTCCACCTAGTGAGATTGAATGGCGATTCGTGGCACAGAAGCTCATGTCAGCGGATAGAAAGGAAAGTTTCGGAGGTTTGCAAAAATTCAATTATTCGCAAAGTGCTCCTCATGCGTACTTCCTGCCCGGTTTAGTGAAAAGCTTTGTTTCGGACCTCAAGTCGGATTGACGTAAGATGGTTATGTAAATACCTTTGAATTTCGGATCTTTGCAAAAATACTTACTTTCTGGTAGCAGTGATGCTGGTTTTTTTTCTAATGATGGTGCAATAAAACCCTTTGAAATCAACTCATTAATGGTCAAAATATAATAACCTTAGAAACTATTTTTTTAGGTGAAACTAAAATTTGCGATACGAGTTCTACGACACCAAAAAGATAGTAGACACGTATTACGACTTATCCCTACCATCGATGTAATTATTAATAAGTCGATTTGCTACAGAAGAAGGTTTAACTGTGTTATACAAAATATGATCAATATTACTAAAAATCCAATGGACGCTTGCACTGCCAGTCGCATCGAAATAACAGGTGGGCGTAAACGGATTATACTTTTGGGCGGCACAATCAGGGGATCTATGTAACATGCTGCGTTGTCGGTTAGTAGCCCGCTTTGCTTGACAGAAATTTTCCCATGCACCGCGAAAAGTGCTTTGTTTTATTTTCTGCAAGCTGATTTGGTGAACATTGGAAAAATAATTGTGTTGACTTTCAGTTATATATATACAACGGTAGTCTGTCACAGGACTCTCAGTCCAATCGCACAGTCTAAAGCAATAGCAAGTTTTCGTTTCACGGATAGTTGGGTTGGGTTTTTAGATTATATGATTTTATGTGTACTGAAAAATGTTTAGTTTTCTGCTGTAATGGAATGCAAAATTTCAAAGAAGTGTTGAACGTGTTTTAAAATTCAAAGTGCGGTGCTACTGTCGGTCTAGCAGAGTAAACTTTATTGTAACATTTGTGGAACATATTACCAAAACAGGATTGAGCAAGTGATATGATGGAGCTAAAACTGCACGCTTTTGGGCTAGTGATTCCATGGTTACTGCTCTGTCGGATCGGTCAACTCACGGCTGCCGAACTGGAAACGTTCGATTATTGCATCAAAGTGAATCCTTCGGTCGGTTTACTCCAATGTGCCGGCCAACAAGCACTAGCTTCATTGCAGTTTCTCGAAGAAGCTAGCAACCTAACACTCGCGAACGGATTGTTAATGATTAAGGACGAAACGAACCCGTCAGCACGGATATTGCCGAACTTTATAGATCACGACCCGTTGGATTTTCGGTGAGGAATTTCGCTTTTGTAATAGGATGTGGAAAAACTTCATGTTGACGAGTGTTATCAGTCTTCAATGGGTTTCAATAAAACAATTGGACAGAACGTGAGCGTGGTAATAGTATGTGGGGTGCATGACGATTGCTAACTAGGTAAAAGCAAGTGTTAGCAGTTCAGCCATAAATTTCATTTTAATCAATGTTCCTTAATGCATATTGACAAAAATAATATCGATACAATTTTCTATGTACGGTTCATCCGGAGTCGTTTGAAAAATGGTCAAGCGAGTCTTCCATTATTGAATTCCAAAATGAACAATCAATCTTCCTTGAAGCTACGATATTGATAAATAGGGTAAACGCTCTATTATTCATCTCAACAGCTTGGTGCACCTATATTCATCTTATTTCTCTCATTTGTCCAATTTACCTTCAACTTTCTACAAATTTTTGAAAGTAAATCTATTTGCTTCTATATAGGTACTGAGATAAATATAGGAGCGGTTACCTCGGTAATCATCTAATTCAAAGAAACAATCAATTAGGCTGTTACAAATGTTTCCCCCTTACCCCCCAGAAAAATTCAAAATTCTTGAGAATTGGAAATGGGAGAAAAAAAACCTCAAGCCGTTTTGTTATTATTATTGGTTTTTCGACAGCGTATATGATTAATTTAGCAACAAACATGTCCAACGACAGTAAGAGTGACGTCAAAAGGCCAGTGAAATGAATATTAATAATAATAAAATGTTATTTTTCAACATTATGCAGGCTACAAACGTCGTAATTTGCATACAAACTTTAATCAAAGATATTACATCTCGGTGTCATTTATTTACCTCAACTAAACCTGAAATTTGCCACCAGTTTTTGCGAGAAAGATACTACAAATACACTAAATTTGAAAGCATATACAATGACGAATCAAACAAAAGTAGTTCTGTGAAATTCGATGCATATTTAGCTGAGTTATATATTTTTTATGAAAACCAGAATTTTTGGCTTCTATCGCACAATCATTTTACTGTGCCACAAAAGGAGAAAAAATGCAAGAACTTCTTGAGTGGCCTAGTGTAAGTTGTAGGTCTTGTTGAGTGTAACATTCGCTCATACTAGAAATTTTTCAAACACCCCCAAAATCTGAAGTTATGGTCAAAATACGGTTTTTTAGACCTCAGTGCATACAACTTTTTTTAACTCAGTCATTTCTTGGCCGATTTTCAATTTTTTAGCAGTTTTGAAAGAAGGTAAACAGAGCTTTCAAAATATATTTGTACTAATTTGTACTAATATCACTGTAACATGTTGAGTTATTTGAGTTTAAATCTAATTTTTTGATTTTTTCACGCGATTTTTCAACTAAACTTGAAATTTGCCACCTGGTTTTGTGAGAAAGATACTACAAATACACTAAGATTTTGAAAGTAAATCCAATGACGAATCAAACAAAAGTTTTGTGAAAATCGGTGAATATTTAGCTGAGCTATATATTTTTTATGAAAACCAGAATTTTGGCTTCTATCGCACAATTATTTCACGGTGCCACAAATGGAGAGAAAATGCAAGAACTTCTAAAGTGACCTAGTGTAGGTCTTGTTGAGTGTAACATTCGCTCATACTAGAAATTTTCCAAACACCTCTAAAATTTGAAGTTATTGTTAAAATACGGTTTTTGGACTTCAGTGCATACATTTTTTTTACCTCAGTGATTCCTCGATCGATTTTCAATATTTTAGCAGTTTTGGAAAAGGGGATAAACAGAATTTTTTAAATAAACACAGATTTGTACCAATATTACTAAAATATGTTGAGTTATTGGAGTTCAAATCTAAATTTTTAGATTTTTTCACGCAATAACTCAACTTAACTTGAAACAGTGATATTAGTACAAACATGTATCTATTTTGAAAGTTCTGTTTATCTTCTTTCCAAAACTGCTAAAATATTGAAAACGGTTCAGTAATGACTAAGTTAAAAAAAGTAGTATGCACTGAAGTCCAAAAAACCTTATTTTGACCATAACCTCAAATATTGAGGGTGTTTGGAAAATTTCTAGTATGAGCGAATGTTACACTCAACAAGACCTACAACCTACACTAGGTCCCATTAAAAGTTCTAAATCGCTCTAGCACAGTGTAATCAGTGCTTCTTGAGCTGCCCGACAGGTCAGACGTGTTTTCAGTTGCTTGTGGACACATAGGAGTACGTAGAACAAAAACTTGGCCAAAATTGAAAAAAAGAGTTTTCAGACAGCAAATGTGTCTTAAAGTGGTTTTATCTCTATTAAGCTTCATATTTAGACAAAAAAAGTTATTATTAACAAGTTTCGTTAAGTTAA